>NC_057813.1:273998209-274027893 GCF_018294505.1 Triticum aestivum
CGCGCCCTCCACCCTCGTGGGCCCCTCGTGGCTCCCTTGACTGACTTCTTTCACCTATATATACTCATATACCCTGAAAACATCTGAGAGCACAACGAAACCCTATTTCCACCGCCACAACCTTCTGTACCCGTGAGATCCCATCTTGGGGCCTTTTCCGGTGCTCCCTCGGAGGGGGAATCGATCACGGACGACTTCTACATCAACACCACAGCCTCTCCGATGAAGTGTGAGTAGTTTACCATAGACCTTCGGGTCCATAGTTATTAGCTAGATGGCTTCTTCTCTCTCTTTGGATCTCAATACAAAGTTCTCCTCAATCTTCTTGGAGATCTATTCGATGTAATTCTTTTTGCGGTGTGTTTGTCGAGATCCCATGAATAGTGGGTTTATGATAAAGATTATCTGTGAACAATATTTGAATCTCCTCTGAGTTCTTTTATTCATGATTTGTTATCTTTGCAAGTCTCTTCTAATTTATCAGTTTGGTTTGGCCTACTAGATTGATCTTTCTTGCAATGGAATAAGTGCTTAGCTTCGGGTTCAATCTTGCAGTGTCCTTTCCTAGTGACAGCAGGGGCAGCAAGGCACACATTGTATTGTTGCCATCGAGGATAAAAAGATGGGGTTTATATCATATTGCTTGAGTTTATCCGTCTACATCATGTCATCTTGCCTAATGCATTACTCAGTTCTTATGAACTTAATACTCTAGATGCATGATGGATAGTAGTCGATGTGTGGAGTAATAGTAGTAGATGCAGAATCATTTCGATCTACTTGTCGTGGATGTGATGCCTACATACATGGTCATGCCTAGATATTCTCATAACAATGTTCTTTTCTATCAATTGCTCGACAGTAATTTGTTCACCCACCATAATACTTATGCTATCTTGAGAGAAGCCACTAGTGAAACCTATGGCCCCCGGGTCTATTTTCCATCATATAAGTTTTCGATCTACTTTATTTTGCAATCTTTACTTTCCAATCTATATCATAAAAATACCAAAAATATTTATCTTATTATCTCTATCAGGTCTCACTTTTGCAAGTGGCCGTGAAGGGATTGACAACCCCTTTATCACGTTGGTTGCAAGGTTCTTATTTGTTTGTGCAGGTACGAGGGATTTGAGAGTAGCCTCCTACTGGATTGATACCTTGGTTCTCAAAAACTGCGGGAAATACTTACGCCACTTGGCTGCATCACCCTTTCCTCTTCAAGGGAAAACCAACGCATGCTCAAGAGGTAGCAAGAAGGATTTCTGGTGCCGTTGCCGGGGAGTCTACGCACAAGTCAAGACATACCAAGTACCCATCACAAACTCTTATCCCTCGCATTATATTATTTGCCATTTTCCTCTCATTTTCCTCTCCCCCACTTTACCTTTGCCTTTTCTTCACCTCTTTACCGTTTTCCTTTCCTTTGCCATGGCCGTGTCGAAAAGGGGTAAGGGTTCTCTCCTGGGTTTTAGTACTTTGGATAGTCCCTCTGTCCTCTCTAAGCTCATAAATAATGATGCTATGGAAAGACCTACTGGGGTTATCAATGAGAGTTTGAATAATTTTGATGAATATGATCCCGTAATTTTTCGTTATTTACTTGATGAGTCTTTAAAAGATGCTTGGGATAGGCTATTAAGGATCCAAGCTAGCTATGTGCAACAATATCAAATTGAGATATACCTAGAAAGCTTTTATGTTGGCTTACCCTCTTCGTTCACGAAAGTTTTAGATTATATTTTTGAAGAAGGTTTTCTTGAGGGGGATGCTATAGATACCTATGAAAATATGAAAACTATATTTGGCACCCCATGAGTGAGAAGGTTGAATCCACCTTTCTTCTATGCTTTTATCAAAACAAAATTATCAAAGAGATGAAGGCTAGCTTAGATGCAAATTTCTGTAGCATGCCTAATCTTTCTTCCACCATTTATGGCAATGTACTTTCCAAAAATAGAAAGATAAATGCTATAGATAAGAAATTTTCTCTCTTCTTTCCAAATACCAAAGATTGCAATACTTAGATCTATTCTCGCTTTTATGCCTAGCTAGGGCGTTAAACGATAGTGCTTGTTGGGAGGCAACCCAATTTTATTTTTGTCCTTTGCTTTTTGTTCCTGTTTAGTAATAAATAATTTATCTAGACTATGGTTAGATGTGGTTTTATGTTTATATTAGTGTTTGTGACAAGTAGAACCTTTGGGAAGACTTGGGTGAAGTCTTTATGATCTTGCGGTAAAAAACAGAAACTTTAGCGCTCACAAGATTAGCTGCTATTTTTTTTACTAGAGAGTGCTTTTAGGTTGATTATTTTTGCAGCTGATTAATAGAAAAATTCCTCACGTCCACCAATTTATTTCAGAATTTTTGTAGTTACAGAAGTAGTCAAAAGTTACAGATTACTACAGACTGTTCTGTTTTTGATAGATTCTGTTTTTCGTGTGTTGTTTGCTTATTTTGATGAATCTATGGCTAGTATCGGGGGGTATGAACCATAGAGAAGTTGGAATACAGTAGGTTTAACACCAATATAAATAAAGAATGAGTTCATTACAGTACCCTAAAGTGGTGGTTTGTTTTATTTCGCTAACGGAGCTCATGAGATTTTCTGTTGAGTTTTGTGTTGTGAAGTTTTCAAGTTTTTGGGTAAAGATTTGATGGATTATGGAATAAGGAGTGGAAAGAGCCTAAGCTTGGGGATGCCCAAGGCACCCCAAGGTAAAATTCAAGGACAACCAAAAGCCTAATCTTGGGGATGCCCCGGAAGGCATCCCCTCTTTCATCTTCGTCCATCGGTAACTTTACTTGATGCTATATTTTTATTCACCACATGATATGTGTTTTGCTTGGAGCGTCTTGTATGATTTGAGTCTTTGATTTTTTTTGTTTACCACAATCATCCTTGATGTACACACCTTTTGGAGAGACACACATGAATCGGAATTCATTAGGATACTCTATGTGCTTCACTAATATCTTTTGAGCTAGATGATTTTGCTCTAGTACTTCACCTATATCTTTTTAGAGCACAGTGGTGGTTTTATTTTGTAGAAATTATTGATCGCTCATGCTTCACTTATATTATGTTGAGAGTCTTTTAGAACAGCATGGTAATTTGCTTGGGTTATAAAATTATTTCTAATATGATGGGCATCCAAGTTGGGTATAATAAAAACTTTCATATGGAGTGCATTAAACACTATGATAAATTTGATACTTGATAAATGTTTTGAGATATAAATGTGGTAATGTTAGAGTCATGCTAGTTGGGTAATTATGAAATTGAGAAATACTTTTGTTAAAATTGGCAAGTCCCGTTGGCAAGTCCCGTAGCATGCACGTATGGTGAACGTTGTGTGACAAATTTGAAGCATGGGGTGTTCTTTAATTGCCTTCCTTATGAGTGGAGGTCAGGATCGCGCGATGGTTAACTCCTACCAACCCTTCCCCTAGGAGAATGCGTAGTAGTACTTTTCTTCGAGGGCTAATAAACTTTTGCAATAAGTATATGAGTTCTTTATGACTAATGTGAGTCCATGGATTATACGCACTCTTACCCTTCCGCAATTTGCTAGCCTCTACGGTACCATGCATTGCCCTTTCTCACCTTGAGAGTTGGTACAAAATTCGTCGGTGCATCCAAACCCCGTGATACAATACGCTCTATCACACATAAACCTCCTTATATCTTCCTCAAAACAGCCACCAAACCTACCTATTATGGCATTTCCATAGCCATTCCGAGATATATTTCCATGCAACTTTCCACAGTTCCATTTATTATGACACGCTCCATCATTGTCATATTGCTTTCAATGATCATGTTGTTGACATCGTATTTGTGGCAAAGCCACCTTTATAATTCTTTCATACATGTTGCTCTTGATTCATTGCATATCCCGGTACACCGCCGGAGGCATTCACATAGAGTCATACTTTGTCCTAAGTATTGAGTTGTAATTCTTGAGTTGTAAATAAATAGAAGTGTGATGATTTCCATTATTAGAGCATTGTCCATGTGAGGAAAGGATGATGGAAGCAATGATTCCCCACAAGTCGGGATGAGTCTTCGGACTTTATGAAAAATAAAAGAGGCCAAAGAAGCCCAAATAAATAAATAAAAAAGAGGCCAAAGAAGCCCACACAAAAAAAGAAAAAAAAAGAAAAAAATGAGAGAAAAAGAGAGAAGGGACAGTGTTACTATCCTTTTTCCACACTTGTGCTTCAAAATAGCACCATGATCTTCATGATAGAGAGTTTCTTATTTTGTCACTTTCATATACTAGTGGGAATTTTTCATTATAGAACTTGGCTTGTATATTTCAATGACGGGCTTCCTCAAAATGCCCTAGGTCTTCGTGAGCAAGCAAGTTGGATGCACACCCACTTAGTTTCTTTTGATGAGCTTTCATACATTTATATCTCTAGTGCATCCGTTGCATGGCAATCCCTACTCCTCGTATTGACATCAATTGATGGGCATCTCCATAGCCTGTTTATTAGCTGCGTCAATGT
This sequence comes from Triticum aestivum, assembly GCF_018294505.1. Classification (NCBI taxonomy): domain Eukaryota; kingdom Viridiplantae; phylum Streptophyta; class Magnoliopsida; order Poales; family Poaceae; genus Triticum; species Triticum aestivum. Next base: position 274,002,728 of record NC_057813.1, read on the forward strand.
GAGACTTTCTCCTTTTTTTTGTTTTCTCACATAATCCCTATCATCATACTCTACTCCACCCATAGTGCTATGTCCATGGCTTACGCTCATGTATTGCATGAGGGTTCAAAAGGCTGAAGCGCGTTAAAAAGTATGAACCAATTGCTTGGCTAATGTAACATCCCTAAATTCTAAAATTTGGAATGTTATAAACAAATAGATAGGTTTGATTGATTGTGTGAAATTGAGTGAAATTCGAAACCTTTTGAAAGTTAAATGAGAGGGAATAACAGGACTTTCCCAAACTTTCATTTTTGCTTTTATGATCTTTGTGAATTCAAATTCTTTTCATCACAAAACCCTGGAGAGAAGATGACATGACTTCTTCCATTTATTTAAATGACAAGGGGTGTTGAAAATATTTGAATTACAATTGGAAAATATTTCCAACCCAGAAACTTTATGCAACTCAATGATTTTCACGAGCGAAGATAAAATGACTTCTTCAAAACATATGAAATATGAGTTGGGAGTTTCAAAGAATTAAGTTCAAAGTTCTTTTGAATTTATTTTTCAATTTGGAGTTATTTGAATTTTATTCAAATTATTTTTCTCCAAAAATAAAATATATGGAAAATAGGGTAACATGATTCCCTACATCAGAAAATTGGAGAGAGATAAATTTGAATTCATTTTGGTATTTTTAAAATGATTTTCATTGGATTTTATTAGAGCAGCAGTAGTGTTTGATTTCTCTGAATTTGTGTGGATTTTATTTGACTCTAGAAAAATGTTCAACTTGTAGGAAATCTTTTTCTGAAAATTCTGATATAATATATTTATTCTATTCTGTTTTTATTTATTTTTGTCAGTGAAAATGATTTTTTTTAAAGAAAACTCTTCGGACCGACTGGGCCGAAGCCCAGCCGGCCCAGCGCCGCGCCAGCCCACCCTGGGTCGTCCCCGATCTCCAGCGGGAGACCGAACCCCGCACGACTCCGCTGCCGCCTCGACGTCCGTGCCGCGGCCGGACTCTCCCCGCCGCCTTTGCCCCTCCTCCACGCCTTGCGCCTCCCCTCCCCTCCTTAAATAGCGGCCCCGGGCCCCGCCTCTCTCTCTACCGCACCGTCGCCTCTCGCCGCATCTGAGCCGCCGCCGCCGCCATCGAAAGCCGCCGCCGCCTGCCTCGCTCTCGGCCGCCGCCGACCCCACCTCCAGACGCGCCTCGCCGAGCCGCCCCTCCCCGTCTACTTTGCCGCCCTCCTGGACGACCGGAGCCACCGCCCCGGCTGGATCCGAGCCACCGCCGCCGCGTCGCTCCGCCTCGCCGCCGCACTTCGCCGGGAACCGCCACCGCCGCCGGTTTATTCGCCCGAACCGGTATAAACCGATTTAACCACCCCAGTTTTCCTAGGTTTTGTTATTTTGCGAACGTACATTAGTTAGGTTCTGTTAGCGAGCGTTCGCTCGGTAGAGTTTTCTTTTTATTAATAGATTTTGGCCAGGGACCCGTCCGTGAATATTTTTATTTACAAATTGGCCCCTGTTTTTCAAACAACCACTACTTTTCAACCGTTTATCCAAATCCAACGAAACCAACGCCCACTTCTTCATTATGATCCCCTCTATCCAGTAATCCAACTCAAACATGTTTTTGAAAGTTTAAAATTTGAATTAAAACAATTTAGTATTTGAACTTCGTTTGGTCGTAACTTGAGTTTTATAACTCCGATTTGAGTGATTATTTTTGCATTTCGAAGCTCTTGACCTAAGATTTTTGATAAGGCCAAATTCACACAATTTTGGTACTGTTAGAAATTGTTTTATGCTGCAAGAGTCGTTTGTTTGGTTTTGATGTTTTCCGAATCGTACTCTTCGTTCTTTTCGATCTTTTGAGTGATTGCTTATGTGGGGTTAGCATTGCTTGCTCACGATAGATTGACCGGAGTGTGACAAGTAGAACCATCAAGAGTATTGAGTGCGAATCATCTTCATCAACATTGCAGGCAAGTTCACACTTTGATCATACCTTTTCTCATACCCAGTTTTTATGCATTAGATCTATCCTCAAATATTGCATGATTAGGATCTAATTATATTGTGGGTTTTGGGAAGTAGATTGAGGTAGCACCTATTACCTGTTTTATTATCAAACCCTTGGGAGTTACTTCTACGTTTGCTTATTATGCCATGCTATGCTAGTGGACGTGGATTGGGTGAGTGAATTTCCATGACAGATGTGAGATTGTTAATTAATGGTTTATTTAAGGTGGAAACTTAAACACACATCTGGGTGGATTGAGGCACCCGGTTACTCCAGGACTTGCCTGTCTAGGCACCTGGGTTTCCAGGACTTGCATGTATTTCTTCGGATCGCCACCCAGGCTCAAAGGGATCATGAGATTATTCAAACTAGAAACTTCCGTGTGCAGCCACATGCTATTATGGGCTCTATCATAGTTGACTAAGTTGTGCGAACTCTTACGGGGTGGACTAGCAGATGTAGGGGATGTAGGTTGGTACGGTCTACCCCTATGTAAGGTGCAAGTGCTTCTGAAAGACTATGTCTCGGTCATCCGTTTCTCAAACACCATGTAGTGCGAGAAACCAAGCGGAGGCGATCGAGTCATGTGGGGAAAAGTGCGCAAACCTCTGTAGAGTGTACAAACTAATCATGATTAGCCGTGTCCCCGGTTATGGACATCTTGAGTATCTAGTACTTGATTTTCCTGTGAATCTCATCATGTTACTTTAATTAAATATTGTTGGGTTTTAATGAGTACTTTTAATTGGGATTAAGAATGCTGTCAACCATTCTCAATGTTTAACAACCACCATGATAATTAAATAAATTTATTCCTTTGTAGTAGGGAAAAATTGGCTTTACGCAAAACTGTAACCATAGAGCTTTTCCACCAGCCAAATATGCATGTAGTGATAGCCTTTATTCATCATTGCTCTATGGTGTGAATTTGCCAGTACATTCAATGTACTGACCCTTTGTGGCTGCAACGTCTCATGTTGTAGGATCTTACGATGAGTAAGTGATACGTTAGGGTTATGATTTCCTATACTCAACTTTGCCGTTGGTGTTGATGGGAATCCACAACCTTGTTGCTTCCGCTATATTTGGATTGAGGTAATAGTATTTATGTTACTTTATACATGTGATTTACCTCTGTTATAAATCCTCGAGTACTGTGTGTGTCAGCATACCGATCCAGGGATGACACTTAAGCACAGAGACTTGACCCAATCGGGTCGGGTCGCTACAAGATGGTATCAAAGCACATGTTGACTGTAGGACGTGACCCTAGAAACTGGCAAGCCCATAGGAAAGATTTTTCTCTACAACTTTCTTTTCAAAAGAATCTTTTACCTCTCTTCTCTTTTGAGCTTATTCAAATATTTCCTTTTAGTGAGACCATACCCTTTTCCCCTTTTGACCCCTCAAAGACTCGACTGATGAGACCACATCAAGAAGTACAAGATATCGAACAACTAAGACCATTTGGAATGAAGAGGATTTTACCGTGTAAATGGAAACTACAACTGTTGAAGACTCTAAATACTAGGAGAATTTGAAGGCTTTGAAGAATTTCCGGATTTGAATGACCTAGGAAGGCTACACATATGGAATCTGACAGACTATGGAAGCTGTCAATACACGAGATCAAGGTGTATCGGAGAAAGATCGGAATATGGAGCGTTAGAACTCAAAGTTTTGGTCAAGAAAGCCCCAAGATAGGAAATACCAACTATGGAATGATAGCTCATGACAAAGACATAGTCATAAACATGGATATCCATGATGCTATCGCTCGCTCATGTTATTGTCACCGTGAGGTGTTAAGCACGCATCTTTCGAAAGAATTGGATGACAAAAGGGCTAATGGAGCACCTGCCAGCAAGAGATCAAGTTTTAACCTTAGCTGGTGTATCACTAGGATCTAGAGAATTACATCAGGAGTTTTAAGATGGATCTGCAGGAAGCCGTATTTGACAAGGAAGTAGTTCGTGAAGAACTCAGGACCTAGAAGCTAAAAGTAGCTAAGCTGGAGGAGCAAAACCTCGAGATACCAGAGATTCGTCAGGAGCTGAAGGATAGAAGGACATGGTTCATGTCAAGGAGGTTGAAACCCAGAAGTTTGGAACGCAACTCCAGATGTTAATGGATGTCACAAGAGACTTCGTGTCAATAGAGATGATCTGGCAGAAGAACTTGAGAAGGACAAGTACGATCGGAAGAAGCCATCGTAGACATGACCAAGACTTGAAGAGTTTGATGATTTTGAGATCTATAGACCATTAGAAGACCAAACCCCTGTTTTATACCTACGTTAGATGCGACATTTGTGAGCTATCATTTGTTTGATGTTTTTCGACAGCCACAATAAAACTGTCTTTTCAAAACTATTGTTTGTACTGTGTGCATCCCTCTCGATCTCTCTTATCCCACCCCAAACCCATGGACCCAATAGAAGATGAATGGAGATGAGCTTATATTTTCTGGATCGATGAGTCAATTGGAGACGGATCGATGGATTCAGAACATGGAGGATCACTTGGAGAATAACCCTATAACCGGAAAGGATATGACCCAGCATGCTCTTTAGTGTTTTGAAAGAGGTGCCGCTACTTGGTGGAGGATGTACCAAACCATCAATGGATGGCAAGGAGTAACCACTTGGAATGAATTTAAGTTGACCTTGCTAAAGTCTCGGTTTGTGTCCCAGAAATTGAAGCCTTATGGAAATGATATGAAGAAACCTTGTGCATACAAGCTTTGTGGAGAAATAGGACACAACCATAAAGAAAACAAGGATGAATACCCTCATAAGCGGAGGATTTCCAAAGGAGTTAGCCGAGGATTTTCAGGGAATTTCGGTTGGAGATTGTTCCCAAAGGTTTTGTTGCAGCAATAGAAGTTCAGTCTACATTGTTGGGAAAGATCCGTGAAGCTTAGAAGGATGACAAAGAGATTGCCGAGATAAAAGAGAGAATGAGCAAAGGAAAGGCCAAAGGTTTTCGTAAGGATGAGCATGACACCTTATGGTTCAAGGATCGTGTATATGTGCCTAATAATGCAAAGATCAGGAAGTAAATACTTCAACAGGCTCATGACTCACCATACTCGATTCTCCCTGGAAACTCCAAAATGTATTTGGATTTGAAGGAGTGTTTCTAGTGGACTGGTATGAAGAAGGATATTGCGGAGTATGTAGTCGTAGTGATGTATGTCAGAGAGTAAAGGCAGAGCATCAGAAGCCAGCAGAATTACTGCAGCCTATGCCGATACCTGAATGGAAGTGGGATAAGCTTGGCATGGATTTCATTACCGGATTTCCCAGAACCGAACAAGATATGATTCTATCTGGGTAGTAGTTGATTCGATTGACCAAAGTGGCTCACTTTATCCCAGTGAAAACCACCTATACAAGTGAGAAGTTGGTCAAGATATATTTGACCAGCATCGTATGTCTGCATGGAGTTCCAAGGACCATCGCATCAGATAGAGGAACACAGTTTACCTCAAAGTTTTGGAATCAGCTGCACCAGACTTTGGGTACTAGGCTAGAGTTCAGTACAACCTTTCATCCGCAGACAGATGGATAAATCGAGAGAGTCAGTCAGATTCTGGAGGACATGTTGAGAGCATGTGCACTAAATTATGGATCTAGTAGGGATGATAATCTACCTTACGTGGAGTTCTCATACAAACAACAGTTACCCAGCCAGTTTGAATATGGCCCCTTTTTAAGCTTTGTATGGGAGAAGGAGCCAGACACCGTTGATTTGGGATGAAGTTGGAGACCGTTAGTTGTTTGGACCAAATGTGATCAAGGAGTCAGAAAGAGAATGTTAAGTTGAATCGAGATAGATTGAAGGTGGCTCAGTCCAGGCAGAATAGTTATGCAGACTCAAAAACACAAGAAGGTAGTCTATGAAATTGGAGACAGAGCATGTCCTCGTATGTCCCCTCTGCGAGGAGTTAAAAACGATTTGGAGTTAAGGGAAATTTAGCCCCGAGATTTGTAGGACCATACCGAGTTTTGGAGCGTATGGGAGAAGTGTCTAACAAGTTGGAGTCACCCGAAGGACTGTCAGGAGTTCATGATGTGTTTCACGTTACTCAGTTGAAGAAGTGCCATGCGGAAATGGCCAATATTCCCCTGTAAGGACGCTTGACCCTGGAAAGGATAATGATGTTCCATGAAGTGGAGTGTGGACTCATAAGTATAAGTTTTATCTCGGTATGTGGGATATCCCACGAGGATGAAGAAGTGAATTACTATTGGATATAAAGGAGATATGACGTTGGAAATATGGATCAATGGAAATTCCATGATGAGTCTGAGTAATCACGTCTTAGTGTGATACAATAGAAGAAAGGAAGACAGTACATTTGGATGGATTTAAGAATGCTAGGAAACTGGATGTTGGAATAATGATCAGTTGCTCGATGATGAGTTCAAGGTATACAAGTGATGAGATGGGCCATAACCCATAGGCCCCAGGACCTGCCAAGAAGCAAGCACGTTCTTGCTAAAGGAGAAACCCCGGAAGAAGTTACGGTTTTATCAGCCGACGATTCTATAGGAGTTTACGCAAAACCTGAGAGTTGTTAAGGAACGATAGATGTTTGTTTGGCTTGCAGAATCAATGGATTTATCCGAACTTAGTTCGTTGAAGAGAAATTCCGCAATGCTTGTGAGGATGACCGAGTGTCAGAATGTGAGATTCGCTAAACCATGTACAAGGTAATGATTTGGGTGCGGGATGGATTGATCACCATACCGACTTACTCTTATTATTCGCCTTGCTATGTGGGATGGTAAATCTGAGTGACTTACCTATAAAAGAGAGACGACGATATCAAAACCTTGTTTAAACCTTAGAATGGTATAGGTATTTTCCCTTGTACAAGGCAGCTTTTGCCAACCGTAGGTTATACGGTGAGAATGAAGCCCAGACCCATTTCCTGCAGGAGAAACCATAAATTGTTGACCACCATGAGATATCGATAGTTGTTTAGTATTGGCGCCAGACCCGTCAGCTAAGAAGACCCAGTATCGGAATAACCTTACCAAGATGAAAGGATCAAAAAATTGAGGTAAAAGTTATGCCACTACCGAAGAGCCCAGAGAAGGAATTTTCCGAGATCTGAGAAGACCGACACTGTCAACAATAAGGATGGAGTATATGAGTTTTATGGAACCATAACCATGTTGCTAAGGGTGGTAGCACCCCATACCTTCGGAGATGATCGATGGATTTTGAGAAGACCCCTACCCTAACCTATTTCTTGCTAGCCTCTCCGAATCTCGAGGACGAGATTCATTTTAAGGGTGGTAGATTTGTAACATCCCAAAATTCTAAATTTTGGAATGTTATAAACAAATAGATAGATTTGATTGATTGTGTGAAATTGAGTGAAATTCGAAACCTTTTGAAAGTTAAATGAGAGGGAATAATAGGACTTTCCCAAACTTTCATTTTTGCTTTTATGATCTTCGTGAATTCAAATTCTTTTCATCACAAAACCCTGGAGAGAAGATGACATGAATTCTTCCATTTATTTAAATGACAAGGGGTGTTGTAAATATTTGAATTCCATTTGGAAAATATTTCCAACCCAGAAACTTTATGCAACTCAATGATTTTCACGAGCGAAGATAAAATGACTTCTTCAAAACATATGAAATATGAGTTGGGAGTTTCAAAGAATTAAGTTCAAAGTTCTTTTGAATTTATTTTTCAATTTGGAGTTATTTGAATTTTATTCAAATTATTTTTCTCCAAAAATAAAATATATGGAAAATAGGGTAACATGATTCCCTGCATCAGAAAATTGGAGAGAGATAAATTTGAATTCGTTTTGGTATTTTTAAAATGATTTTCATTGGATTTTATTAGAGCAGCAGCAGTGTTTGATTTCTCTGAATTTGTGTGGATTTTATTTGACTCTAGAAAAATGTTGAACTTGTAGGAAATCTTTTTCTGAAAATTCTGATATATTATATGCCTATATAATATATTTATTCTATTCTGTTTTTATTTATTTTTGTCTATGAAAATGATATTTTTTTCAAAAAGAAAACTCTTCGGACCGACTGGGCCGAAGCCCGGCCGGCCCAGCGCCGCGCCAGCCCACCCCGGGTCGTCCCCGATCTCCAGCGGGAGACCGAACCCCGCACGACTCCGCTACCGCCTCGACGTCCGTGCCGCGGCCGGACTCTCCCCGCCGCCTTTGCCCCTCCTCCACGCCTTGCGCCTCCCCTCCCCTCCTTAAGTAGCGGCCCCGGGCCCTGCCTCTCTCTCTGTCGCTGAATGTACGGAAGCCGAGCTCCCCAGCGAATACAATATGTACTCTCATTGGACGATGTACTTCAATGGATCCAAAATGGTTTCCGGACTAGGTCCTGGAGTGATACTCACATCCCCCATCGGCGACAATATCCGGCACGTACTACAGATCATGTACACCAATTCCAACAACGCGGTCGAATACGAGGCTCCGTTGCATGGACTTCGGATGGCAGTGTCAATGGGTGTACAAAGGTTTGAGGTGTAGGGAGACTCTAATCTTGCAATCTCTCAAGTCAATGGAAAATTTGACACAAAAGTGATACGTCTCCATCGTATCTACTTTTCCTAACGCTTTTGCTCTTGTTTTGGACTCTAATTTGCATGATTTGAATGAAACTAACCTGGACCGACGCTGTTTTTAGCAGAACTACCATGGTGTTGTTTTTGTGCAGAAATAAAAGTTCTCAGAATTGGACGAAGCTTTTTGGAGAATTATTTTGGAATAAATAAAAATTACTGGAACCTAGACCCACTAAAGGGGGGTGGGAGCTGCCCACATGGCACGAGGGCGCGCCACCCCCGTCTTGCGCACCCTGGTGGGTAGTGGGGCCCATGAGGCTCTGTTGACCCTAATTCTAATGGTATAAAATCCTATTTTTGGAGAAAAAAATAGGAGAGGAAGTTTCATCGTGTTTTACGATACGGAGCCGCCGCCACCTCCCGTTCTTCATCGGGAGGCCATATCTGGAGCCCGTTGAAAGCACAAGTGCTCCTTGGGTGATTTTGGTAATTAATGTCAACATATCTCTTGTTGGACTAACATTTTCATATAATATATTTCAGAGAGTTCAACAAAGGCGCGGCATGGACAAGAGGATGTGGAACCCCTTCAAGGTGCTAAGGACAAATATTGGCAAAAGCTTAAGACTCTTCATTTCTATTTTAGTGATCCAAGATCACATTGAATCCATAGGAAAAGCCAATACTATTAAAAGGGGATGAGGTGCTGCTTAATGGTCTACTTGCTCAAAATGCTTAGTGATATGCTCCAAAGACCTAAGCCACTTTCTCAATTCCAAATATGTCCAAAACCTATAGTCAAACTCGGCCCCACCAATTTGATTCATCCGGCGCCACTGAGTTCATTGACATAGCCACTGCCAGAAACCCTAATCAATTCAGTCTCACTGATAGGATCTCGGTCTCACTGAGATGGCCTTGCAAACTCTTTGTTGCCTTTGATGTCTACTGCGCAACCTTCTTCTTGTAGACTCGTGTTGGGCCTCCAAGTGTAGAGTTTTGGAGGATAGTAGCAAATTTTCCTCAAGTGGATGGCCCAAATAGCAAAGAGTCTCTTGTGTCCCCAACACACCCAATACAATGGTAAATTGTATAGGTGCACTAGTTCGGCGAAGAGATGGTGATACAAGTGTAATATGGATGGTGGATCTAGGTTTTCGTAATGTAAAAATATAAAAATAGCAAGGTAACTAGTAATAAAAGTGAACGAAAACAGTATTGCAATGCTTGGAAATAAGGCCTAGGGTTCATACTTTCACTAGTGCAAGTTCTCTCAACAATGATAACATAATTAGATCAGATAACAATCCCTCAACATGTAACAAAGAGTCACTCCAAAGTCCCTAATAGTGGAGAACAAATGAAGAGATTATTGTAGGGTACGAAACCACCACAAAGTTATTCTTTCTGATCAATGTATTGGGCTATTCCTATAAGTGTCACAAACAACACTAGAGTTCATACTAAAATAACACCTTAAGACACACATCAACCAAAACCCTAATGTCACCTAGATACTCCAATGTCACCACAAGTATCCGCGGGTTTGATTATATGATATGCATCACACAATCTCAGATTCATCTCTTCAAAAAAATCACAAAGAACTTCAAAGAGTGCCCCAAAGTTTCTACCGGAGAGTCAAGACGAAAACATGTGCCAACCCCTATGCATAAGTTCACAAGGTCACGGAACCTGCAAGTTGATCGCCAAAACATACATCAAGTGGATCACGTGAATATCCCATTGTCACCACAGATAAGCACATGCAAGACATACATCAAGTGTTGTCAAATCCTTAAAGACTCAATCCGATAAGATAACATCAAATGGAAAACTCAATCCATTACAAGAAGGTAGAGGGAGAAGAACATCATAAGATCCAACTATAGTAGCAAAGCTCGCGGTACATCAAGATCATGCCAAATCAAGAACAAGAGAGAGAGAGAGAGAGAGAGAGAGAGGGAGAGAGAGAGATCAAACATATAGCTACTAGTACATACTCTCCGCCCCGAGGGTGAACTACTCCCTGCTCATCATGGAGAGCGCTGGCGTGCTAGCGATGGCTGGCCCTCGCTCGGGGGCTCCAGACTCAGGATGACCGGTAGTCACAGTTTGGCTCATCGTCAAGGAACCCTATGTAAATTGCGTCCTGGTGCCTCACGGGGTTCGGTACTTGGCGAAGACATCCCCGGAGGCTCCGCAACCTCGTGAGTCCCCCGGAGGCCTCACGGGCAGCATGCCACTGAAGGCTCCGGAGCTATCAGGTCACGAGAAGGAAGATCCCCCGACATGCTCCCTAGGCTGCTCCGGCACCCTAACCACATCATCACTAGAGGAAGGTACCTGCATGAGGTCAAAAGCTCTGGAGGAATGCGCCCCCATGACGCAGGAACCCGCCAAGGGCAATGAATGCACCAAGCTAAGATATTCTAATCGTGCTAGGCGAGAACTTTTTCGATCAGTAATGATATAAATGCTGGAACACAAATAGGAAATACTTATATAGGGGCGCAAGCGCATGAGTTAATTACACGCGCCCATGGGGTTTTTCCATGGTTCTTAATGTAGGAGGTAAAAAACAAAGAGGCGGCCTCCCAAGGACCGCTGCTCCTGAGGCCTGGCTACACCACCGCCCGCGCTCAGTCGGAGTCCTCCTCCTGCTTGACGGGGGCACGGTGGTGAGTGATGTTGGCTTGAACTATGTCAGTATTTCCCCAAAGAGGAAGGGATGATGCAGCACAACAACGGTAGGTATTTCCCTCAGTGATGAGACCAAGGTTATCGAACTAGTAGGAGAACCACACAACACCACATAAACAGCTCCTGCACACAAAGAATGAATACTTGCAACCCGATATGTTAAAGGGGTTGTCAGTCCCTTCCGGGTAACGGTGCGCCAGAAATTGGCAAGTGGACGGGAGAAAGTTGTAATAGATTTAATAAATAGATTGCGAATAAAATAAAGTGCAGCAAAGTATTTTTGTGTTTTTGGATTAATAGATCTAAAAATAAAAGTTGCAAATAAATAAAAAGGCAAATAGCAAAATAGATCTGAAAGTATATGATGAGAAAATAGACCCGGGGGCCGTAGATTTCACTAGTGGCTTCTCTCAAGAAAAATAGCATACGGTGAGTAAAGAAATTACTGTTAGGCAATTGATAGAACTTCAATTAATCATGACGATATCCAGGCAATGAACATTATATAGGCATCATGTCCAAGATTAATAGACCGACTCCTGCCTGCATCTACTACTATTACTCCACACATCGACCGCTCTCCAGCATGCATCTAGTGTATTAAGTTCATGGAAAACGGAGTAATGCAATAAGAACGATGGCATGATGTAGACAAGATCTATTTATATAGAAATAGACCCCATGTTGTTATCCTTAATGACAACAATACATACATGTCGGTTCTCCTTCTGTCACTAGGATCAAGCACCGTAAGATCGAACCCATCACAAATCACCTCTTCCCATGGCAAGAAAAATCGATCTAGTTGGCCTAATTAAACCAAAAATTCAAAGAAGAAATACGGGGCTATAAGTAATCATACATATAAGAGATCAAAAGACTCAAATAACTCTCATGGATAAAAACATAGATCTGATCATAAACTCAAAGTTCATCGGATCCTAACAAACACACCGCAAAAAAGAGTTACATCAAATAGACCATTGTATTGAGAATCAAGAGAGAGAGAGGGGAAGCCATCTAGCTACTAACTGCGGACCAGAAGGTCTACAATGAACTACTCACGCATCATCGGTGAGGCACAAATGAGGATGATGAACCCCTCCATGATGGTGTCTAGATTGGATCTGTGGTTTCTGGAACTTGCGGCGGCTGGAGTTGATTTTCGTCGACTCTCTTAGGGTTTCTGGAATATTGGGGTATTTATAGAGCAAATAGGCGGTGCGGGAGGCGGCCGAGGTTGGCACAACGCACCTAGGTGCGCCTGGGCCCCCAGGCGCGCCCTGGTGGGTTGTGCTCCCCTCGGAGCCCCCCTCGGGTACTTTCTTGGCCCATCATGTGTCTTCTGGTCTAGAAAAATCACTAAAAAGTTTTGTTGCGTTTGGACTCCGTTTGGTTTTGATTTCCTGTGAAGTAATAAACAAGCAAAAAACAGCAACTCGCACTGGGCACTATGTCAATAGGTTAGTCCCAAAAAATGATATAAAGTTTCTATAAAATGATTGTAAAACATCCAAGAATGAACATCCAAGAATGATAATATAATAGCATGGAACAATAAAAAATTATAGATACATTGGAGACGTATCAGCATCCCCAAGCTTAATTCTTGCTCGTCCTTGAGTAGGTAAATGATAAAAATAGAATTTTTGACGTGGAATGTCGCCTAACATGTTCATCACATATTTTTTTCTTTGTAGCATGGACATTTGGACTTTTATATGATTCAAAGCAATAGTCTAGTTTTGACATGAAGATTTTAATACTCAAGCATATCAACAAGCAACCATGTCTTTCAAAATATCAACACTAAAGAAAGCTATCCCTAGTCCATTATTCTCCATCATTGATCCATTCATGAAACACACTCGCATAATAGCTATACCCAATGCTCAAGTACGATACCAGTGCCCCTTAGTTGGTGCTTTATAAGAGAAGATGTAGACTCAAATAAAAATAAATTGCATAAAGTAAATAGAAAGGCCCTTCGTAGAGGGAAGTAGGGATTTGTAGAGGTGCCAGAGCTCAAAGCGAAAAAGATAAAGATAAAAACATTTTGGGTGGCATGCTTTTCCTGTCAACGAAAATGATCGAGTAGTTCCCAATACTTTCCATGCTAGACATGTCATAGATGGTTCCCAAACATAAAATAAAGTTTATTCCTTCTTCCACCATACTTTCACATTCCACAGCTAACCGAATCCACGGGTGCCGTCCATACCAACACTTTCCAAGGAACTTATTATTTGACAACATAAAGTAAATTCATTTTTCATTTTGGGACTGGGCATCCCTAGTACCTTGTCGTACTCTCATGCAATGACAAGTGAATAAACACTCATCTTGAGAATAACTCATCTAGCATGGAAAAATATTAGCCACCCCCTACCGTTTCATGAGCAGTACGAGCACACAAAAAAGAAATTTATTTTGAAAATTAGAGATGGCACATACAAATTTTCTTAGAAAGGAAAAAGAATACCGCATCTAGGTAGGTATAGTCGACTCATGTGGCAAACTAGTTTAAGGATTTTGGATGCACAAGTGGTGATCATATTTAGTGCAAATGAAGGCTAGCAAAAGATTGAGAAGCATCCAACCAAGAAACGAAAAATCTCATAAGCGAGCATTAAGCATAACTAACACCGAATAATGCACCACAAGTAGGATGTAATTTCATTGCATAACTATTGACTTTCGTGCTTGCATAGGGAATCACAAACCTTAACACCAATATTCTTACTAAAGCATAATTACTCATCAACATGACTCACATATTATATCAACATATCGCAAAATATTACAAGGAATCAAGTTTATTTTGTCCAATGATCTTCATGAAAGTTTTTATTATATACCTCTTTGATATCTATCACTTTGGGACTAATTTCATATGTTGCTTTTGATAGCTCATACAAATCTAAGTGAAGAACATGAGCATAAATTTTTTCTTCTCTCAAAATAATTTAAGTGAAGCAAGAGAGAATTTCTTAATTTTTTTACTAACTCTCAAATAAATATAAGTCAAACATTAGAGAATTTCTTTGAAAATAATAAAGCACACCATGCTCAAAAAGATATAAGTGAAGCACTAGAGCAATTCCATAGCTCATAAAGATTTAAGTGAAGCATAGAGAGCAATTTTGACCAGTCATGGCATAATTTTGGCTATCTCAAATAGGTGTGTCCAGCAAGGATAGATGACTTAAAACAAAAGGTAAAACAAGCAAAGACTCTAATCATACAGGATGCTCCAAGCAAGACTCATGATATGTGATGAATAAAAATATAGCTCCAAGTAAAATACTGATGGTCGTTAGAAGAAAGAGGGGATGCCACTCGGGGCATCCCCAAGATTAGTTGCTTGCTTATCTTTTTAGATAATAGCTTGGGATTCCATGGACATCCCCAAGCTTAGGCTATTCTTGCTCCTTATTCCTTCATCCATCGTGATCTCACCCAAAACTTGACAACTTCAATCACACAAAACTCAACAAAACCTAAGATCCGCTAGTATAACAAAGCAAATCACTACTCTAAGTACTGTTGCAAACCAACTCATATTTTATTTTTGCATTATATCTACTATATTCCAACTTTGGTATAGCTTATACCATCCAATACAAACCATAATTCATTGAAATAAGCACACAATGCAAAGAAAACAGAATCTGTCAAAAACTGAACAGTTTGTAGTAATCAGGGAACTACGTATACTTCTGTAACTCAAAGCATTCTGAAAAAATAGGACAACCTGGGGAATTTGTATATCAATCTTGTGTAAAACATTCATAGGAAAAGCACGCTTCGGTGATTTATGAAAATTATTTTTCTGAGCGCAAAAGTTTCTGTTTTTCAACAAGATCAAATCAACTATCACCCAACATGATCCCAAAGGCTTTGCTTGGCACAAACACTAATTGAAACACAAAAGACACAATCATAATAGTAGCATAATTGTGCAAACACTCAAGAACAGAAAGAAAAATACAAAAATAAATTGTATTCATTGGGTTGCCTCCCAACAAGCGCTATCATTTTATGCCCCTAGCTAGGCATAATGCAAAGGATCTAAGTATTGTCACCTTTGTTTCTAGATCCATAAGATGCCCTCATTATTGATTCATAAGATGGCTTAAGTATAGTTCTAGGAAGTGTTTCATACCCTTCCTTAGTGTAAATTGAAATTTAATATTGCCTACTTTCATATCAATCATGACACCGATAGTACATAAAAACGTTCTACCAAGAATAATTGAACAAGACGGATTGCAATCAATATCATGAACAATAAAATCTATGGGCACATAATTCCTATTTGCAAGAATAAGAACATCATTAATTCTTCCCATAGGCTTTTTAATAGTAGAATCCGCCAAGTGCAAATTTAAAGAACATTCTTCAATATCGGTAAGACCAAGCACATCAAATAAAGATTTTGGAATTGTAGAAACACTAGCACCCAAGTCACATAAAGCAAAACACTCATAATTTTTAATCTTGACTTTGATAGTAGGTTCCCATTCATCATGTAATTTTCTAGGAATTGAAACCTCTCATCCAACTTTTCTTCTAAAGCTTTCATCATAGCATCAACAATATGTTTAGTAAAAGCTTTATTTTGTTCATAAGCATGGGGTGAATTTATCATGGATTGCAACAAAGAAATACAATCAATCAAAGAGCAATTATCATACTTAAAGTCTTTGTAATCCAAAAGAGTAGGCACATCACTAGTTAAAGTTTTGACCTCTCCAAACCCACTTTTATCAATTTTCTCAACAAGATTTTCACCCTCCAAATTATTGGGATGCCTTCTAACTAAAGTTGATTAATCTCCAATCCCGTTATAATCAATTTTAGTCTTACTAAACAAGGAATCAATAGAAGAAACACCAATCATTTTAAGATCTTGATCACTTTTATGAAAGCAATCACTAGAAAGGGCTTTTTCTAAAAATTCTATTTTAGATTTAAGCATAGTTGTTCTTTTCTTACTTTCATCCATAGAAACATATAAAGCTTTAATTGATTCCTCAACCTTAGGCACAAATTTTTTTTTCATCTTGAGATTTTCTATATCATGAGAAATTCTATCAATACTTTTAGACATATCATCAATTAAACTTTTCTTCCATTGTAGCATTAAAAACCTTTTGAGTATTGATAAATTATTTAATATTATTCTCAAGATTTGAGGTGTTCCTATTATTATAAGAAGGATTGCCATAGGAATTACCATAGTTATTAGAGGATTTACTAGGAAACGGCCTAGGATTAAAATTACCTCTATAACCATTGTTATTGAAATTGTTTCGAGAGATAAAATTCACATCTACGATGTCACTATTTTGCTCAATCAAGGTAGACAAAGGAACATCATTAAAATCAATAGGAGCACCTTTATTAGCAACCAATTTCATAAGAGCGTCAACTTTTTCACTCAGAGAAGAAATTTCTTCAACCGAATTAACTCTTTTACTAGTAGGAGCTCTTTCGGTATGCCATTATGAATAATTTGCCATGATATTATCTAGCAATTTAGTAACTTCACCCAAAGTAATTTCCATAAAAGTACCACCCACGGCGGAATCTAAAAGATTTCTAGAAACAAAATTCAATCTCGCATAAAAAATTTGTATGATCATCCAAAGATTTAAACCATGAGTAGGACAATTTCTTAGCATCAATTTAGTTCTTTCCCAAGATTGCACAACATGTTCATGCTTAAGTTGCTTAAAATTCATGATCTGCGTCCTAAGAGAAATAATTTTTGCGAGCAGAAATACTTAGTAATAAAGGCATCTTTGCACTTATCCCAAGAATCGATACTATTGCGAGGCAAAGATGAAAACCAAATTTTTGCACGATCTCGCAAAGAAAATGGGAATAATTTCAACTTCACAATATCATTGTCCACATCTTTTTTATTTTGCATATCATTGCGCCAAAAATTCCTTTTGATGTTGGCTTGAACACTTCGGTATTTCCCCAAAGAGGAAGGGATGATGCATCACAACAATGGTAGGTATTACCCTCATTGATGAGACCAAGGTTCTTGAACTAGTAGGAGAACCACGCAATACCACATAAATAGCTCCTGCACATAGAGAACAAATACTTGCAACCCGACGTGTTAAAGGGATTGTCAGTCCCTTCGGATAACAGCGCCAGAAATTGGCAAGTGCACGGGAGAAAGTTGTAATAGATTGAATAAATAGATCGCGAATAAAATTAAGTGCAACAAAGTATTTTTGTGTTTTTGCATCAATAGACCAGAAAATAAAAGTTGCAAATAAATAAAAAGGCAAATAGCAAAATAGATCTGCAAGTATATGATGAGAAAATAGACTCGGGGCCGTAGATTTCACTAGTGGCTTCTCTCAAGAAAAATAGCATAAGATGAGTAAACAAATTCCTGTTGGGCAATTGATAGAACTTCAAATAATCATGACAATATCCAGGCAATGATCATTATATAGGCATCACGTCCAAGATTAGTAGACCGACTCCTGCCTGCATCTACTACTATTACTCCACACATCGACCACTATGCAACATGCATCTAGTGTATTAAGTTCATGGAAAAATGGAGTAATGCAATAAGAACGATGACATGATGTAGACAAGATCTATTTATGTAGAAATAGACCCCATCTTGTTATCCTTAATGACAATGATACATATGTGTCAGTTCCCCTTCTGTCACTTGGATGTAGCACCATAAGATCGAGCCCATCACAAAACACTTCTTCCCATGGCTAGAAAAATCGATCTAGTTGGCCTAACTAAACCAAAGATTCGAAGAAGAAATACGAGGCTATAAGTAATCATTCATATAAGAGATCAAAAGACTCAAATAACTTTCGTGGATAAAAACATAGATCTGATCATAAACTCAAAGTTCATCTGATCCCAACAAACACACCGCAAAAAAGAGTTGCATCACACATCATCAGAGAGGCACCAATGAGGATGATGAACCCCTCTGTAATGGTGTCTAGATTGGATCTGTGGTTTCTGGAACTTTCGGCGGCTGGAATCAATTTTCATCGACTCCCCTAGGGTTTCTGGAATATTGGGGTATTTATAGAGCAAAGAGGCGGAGCAGGAGGTGGTCGATGTGGGCACAACCCACCTGGGCGCGCCTGGGGTGGGTTGTGCTCCCCTCGTCCCCTCGGAGCCCCACCCCCCTCAGGTACTTTCTTGGCCCATCGTGTCTTCTGGTCCAGAAAAAATCACCAAAAAGTTTCGCTGCGTTTGGACTTTGTTTGGTATTGATTTCCTGCGAAGTAAAAAACAAGCAAAAAACAACAACTGGCACTGGGTACTATCTCAATAGGTTAGTTCCAAAAAATGATATAAAGTTCTATAAAGTGATTGTAAAACATCCAAGAATGATAGTATAACAGCATGGAACAATTAAAAATTATAGATACCTTGGAGACGTATCAGTGAGGCGGCTCGACGTCCTCCTGAGCGGCGTGCCGACGGGGCGGCTCATCACAGTCTCATTGCTCGAGCTTTCTCCGGAGGAGGCGCTACTGCTGCTAGAGGTGCAACGACCAAGGGCATGTTCACCACCAAGGACTCCGTTGCCGTGCTGGCCGTCGTCGTTAGAGGAGTGGTCGCTGTTGTCGCCATCGCCTTCTGTGCAGCACCCCAAGTGACTGTTGTCTTCCACGAAGACCCTGACAAAGAGCGTTGCCGCCCCGTCATGCTTAAAGTGGAGGGTGCACCTCCCCTTCAGGCCGCGGGTGCGAGCAAGTGACTGCCATCCGCGGGTCAGTAACACATGGTCGATGGAGATGACCTCAACCTCCACCCACGAGGACCCATTGCAGCAGCCGTCAGGCTACAGTATAGCCCAACAGGTCCCACTGCCGGCAGCTCCTCCGAGAAGGAGCTTGGAAGCAGAAGCCATGTGCCAGGTGGGTCCTCCACCCGTACGACAAACTGACGAGCCGTGTCGCTCAAGCGGGCTTGCGGGCGCGGTGGCCGGCTGGCCACGGCATGCCTTCCCCCTTGGCCACGGCTGCTAGAACCCCCGCAGCCGCCCCCACGGGAGAGGCCCTTTTCCCGGCTACTGGAGCTGGTGCGGGCCATCAGAGGCAGACGCTTGCGCCCCCATGATGACAATGTCGGTGCAGCCGCAAACTTGCGGGGACGGCCGCACCCTCTCTTGGGTGGAGCCGCCTCCGGCCCCTCCTGGGGAGTCTTGCTCTTCTCTTCGGCTGATAACCTCGTTACAGGCACCATGGTTGCTTCGGTGAGGTGGTGGATGCAACGGAGATAGGGGAAGGGGGGACAAGCGGGTGAAGATGGGCTAGGGGGCTCCTCCCCTCCCCCTTTTTATAGGCAAAGGAAGGCTAACCGGCTCCCTTCAACGTTCCGAGTATTGATGGCCCTGCTCACGCACCAGTCTTTTGTCAGCCTGGGTGGTTGCCAAGGCGACGTGGGGAAGTGGAGGCGTCAGCATCCCATCGAGCGCCACGCGTCAAGCCTGGCCCGCAGGCGATTGGGGCCTAAGGCGCTTCTTCCTTCCCTTGTTGGCTTCGCCTCGAAGCCAGCATAAGTGCGCCTTGGGCCCGGGGGCTATTGTTGGTGTTCTGGAACGGGGGTGCCCAGAATTGCCTGCCTGCAGCTCACGGCATGGCTTCCTCGACGACCTGGTACGTCCCAGCCGCAAGGCCTCCAAGACAAGCCCCTCGCGAGGGCCCCCGGCCTCGTGAGGCGGATGACACCAAGACCTCTGAGGGAGTCCTGGATTAAGGGGTCCTCGGATGGCCGGACTATTGGGCTATGAAGATACAAGACAAAAGACTTCTTCTCGTGTCCGGATGGGACTCTCCTTTACGTGGATGGAAAGCTTGGCGTTCGGATATGTAGATTCCTTTCTCTGTAACCGACTTTCTACAACCCTAGTCCCCTCCAGTGTCTATATAAACCAGAGGGTTTAGTCCATAGGGCAGAATCATAATCATATAGGCTAGACTTCTAGGGTTTTAGCCATTACGATCTCATGGTAGATCAACTCTCATAATACTCATATTCATCAAAATCAATCAAGTAGGAAGTAGGGTATTACCTCCATAGAGAGGGCCCAAACTTGGGTAAACATCGTGTCCCCCGCCTCCTATTATCATTGACCTTAGACGCACAGTTCGGGACCCCCTAACCGAGATCCGTCGGTTTTGACACCGACGTTGGTGCTTTCATTGAGAGTTCCGTTGCGTCGTCACCAAAAGGTTTGTGATGGCTCCATCAATCATCTGCAACAACGCAGTCCAGGGGGAGGTCTTCCTCCCCGAACAGATCGTCGTATTCGGTGGCTTTGCACTGCGGGCCAACTCTCTTGGCCATCTAGAGCAGATCGACATCTACGCCCTTGGCCATCAGGTCAGGTTTGGAAGCTTGAATTACATTGCCATTATATGCGGAGACTTGATCTTCGACGGATTCAATCCCATGACAGCCGCTCCCTGCCACCATGATGGACATGACCTAAATCTATCATCGGATCGTGCCGAGGAGATAGCGCTTGTAACTGCTCTGGCCCTAAATCCGGAGTAGACTGCGTTGGCCGAGGACGGAAAGCTCAAACCCGTCACAGAAGCCATAGACTCAGCGGCGTTAGAGCCGCACATAGATCCAACCTCGAGCGGGGCCTATGTCACCGGAATCTCGGATTCGTCTCCGGCCATAGGTTCCGAACCGCGTACATCCGCACCCATCGAACCTGATCGGGCGCCGATCATTGAATTCAGTTCCAATGGACATCTTCCAGCACTCACCTTTTGGCATTATGCTAAACTCATTAAAAGCCCTCTCCTTGTCAGGAGACTCTCAGCCAAAATATATCCGTTTTGGATTGGAGGCTGATGACGGAGAATTTCGTTGCCCACCCACCACCCACTGCATAGCCATTATCGAAGACTTAACCGACATGCTCGACTACGACTCCGAAGACATCGACGGTACGGACGACGATGCCGGAGAGGAGCAGGCACAAAAACCACTGCTTACAAGGTGCTAGATAGCCACCTCCTCGTATGATGTATACATGGTGGATTCACCCAAAGAGAACAACGTCGACAATGAGAAGGATCCAGTCAAGGATAAACCTCCTGAGATACAACCAAAGCACCGACATCATTGGCGCCGCTCTAAACCACGCCGTGGAAAAAACAGCAATACCGGCATAGGAGAAAATAACACTCCAGACGATGCCGAAGACAATGAAGACCCCGTTGAGCCAACCTCCAAACAAGATGAACGGAAAGATGGGCGAGTTAGCCCTGATGAACATGCCATGAATGAAGACTCGGAGGACAGCAACTACCTTCCGCTCTCTGAGGACGAGGTGAGCCTCATCGATGAAGACCTTATCGTGCCGGAGGAGCCCGTCGATCAGGAGCGCTTTAAGCGCTGACTAATAGCCACTACAAGGAGCCTGAAAAAGAAGCAGCAACAGCTTCAAGCTAATCAAGATCTGCTCAATGATAGATGGACTAACGTCCTAGCAACCGAAGAATACGACCTTGAGCACCCAACCAAAAGTTACCCGAAGCGCAAACTGTTACCCGAATTTGATGATGAGGCACTGGAGCCCATCCTACTAGCGCATAATGCGGCTGATCGACCACCATGTGGCCGGGACAAAGCGACAACTCAAGCCGAACACCAGCCCACACTACCTCGCCGTAAAAACAGAGACACAACAGCTCGGGGATACACATATGACTTGCGGCATGACCTGGAAAACAGAGCAGGCCAGACCAGATCGATCTATGGATCGCGGGGGCGTGGCCCGATGCGCAATGATGGCCACCAAGCCGGACGGGACAAATATAACCACGTCCGGGCCGAAAACCGCAGACGAACTCCATCCGAGCTACGTCACAACTTGGCCTGATATAGAGGCACCGCACACCCCTTTGCTTCACTGATGAAGTAATGGAACATGAATTCCCGGAAGGGTTTAAACCCGTGAACATCGAATCATATGATGGGACAATAGACCCCGCGGTATCGATTGAGGATTTTCTTCTCCATATTCATATGGCCCGTGGAGATGATCTTCACGCCATCAAATACATCCCGCTAAAACTCAAGGGACCTGCTCGGCACTGGCTGAATAGTTTCCCCAAAAACTCAATTGGCAGCTGGGAGGACCTGGAAGACGCATTCCTCGACAACTTCCAGGGTACATATGTCCGACCTCCGGATGCCGACATAGTTCAATAGCCTGGAGTGTCAGCCAGGAAATTTTGGACTAGGTTCTTAACTAAAAAGAACCAGATCGTCGACTGTCCGGATGTCGAAGCCCTAGTGGCCTTTAAACATAGCATCCATGACAAATGGCTCGCCCGACACCTCGGCCAAGAAAAGCCAAAGTCCATGGCAGCCCTCACGGCACTCATGACCCGCTTCTGTGTGGGCGAAGATAGCTGGCTAGCCCGTAGCAATAACAACACAAGCGAACCAGACACTTCTGAAGCCAGAAACAGCAATGGCAAGCCCCGACGCAACAGACACAAGCGTCGAAGCAATGGTGACAATGCTGAAGACACGACGGCCAACGCCGGATTCAGTGGCTCTAAATCCGGTCAGCGGAAGAAGCCATATAAAAGAAAAAATCCGGGCCCGTCCAGTTTGGACCGCATACTTGATCGTCCATGTCAAATCCATGGCACTCCTGATAAACCAGCCAATCATACCAACAGAGAGTGTTGGGTTTTTAAACAGGCCGACAAGTTAAATTCCGAGAATAAGGAGAAGGGGTCACAAAGCGAGGATGATGACGATGAGTCCCAGCCATCGAACACGGAGGGACAGAAGAAGTCCCCCCCCCCCCAAGTTAAAATGGTGAACATGATATACACTACCCATATCCCCAAGAGGGAGAGCAAGCGCGCGCTCACGGACGTCTACGCGATGGAGCCAGTCGCCCCAAAGTTCAACCTGTGGTCGTCCTGTCCGATCACATTCTATCGCAGGGACCATCCGACCAGTATCCGTTAGGGCGGTTCAGCCGCACTGGTCCTCGATCCAATCATTGATGGATTCCATCTGACGCGAGCCCTCATGGACGGCGGCAGCAGCCTGAACCTGCTCTATCAGGATACAGCGCACAAAATGGGTATTCATCCCTCAAAGATCACACCCACAAAAACTACCTTTAAAGGAGTCATACCAGGTGTAGAGGCCCTCTATACGGGCTCAATCACACTGGAGGTGGTCTTTGGATCCCTGGACAACTTCCGCACTGAAGAGTTGGTCTTCGATATCGTCCCTTTCTGGAGTGGCTATCACGCACTGCTCGGACGTACCGCTTTTGCTCGCTTTAATGCGGTCCCACATTACACCTATCTCCAACTTAAGATGCCCGGTCCACGCGGCACCATCACGATAAATGGAAGTACGGAATGCTCCCTCCTTACAGAGGAGCATACTATGACTACTGTGGCCGAAGTACAAAGCGGCCTTATCAAGCCACACATTTCGTCGGCCATCAAGCCGTCGGTCTTTATTAGACAGGACAATCAATCTCAGAGCTGAATTAGAAGTTCGGCCTCCGCCATCTACCCCATATAGCCGCGAAGTCTGTCCCGCACGCATAATTATACAGTTAAAATACCCTGGTCATTGGCGGAGGCACAATGCAGACAGCCATATAATTATCCGCACTCTCATAGTCTTTTTCTTTTTCTAACCATTTTTTTTATCTTTTACCATAGGTGACTATATTTGCTGAGAAGTCCTTTAACCAAGACAAGGGAGTGCACACGTGCGACAAGAGGTCCAAAAGCTTTTTTGTAGACCACGCTCTTTATTTCAATCCTGTAAAGTGCTCCTTTTTCTCAGCTTTCAAGTCTGAACAACTTTATAGCATACTTCGACGTCACGAGTTTGGCCTTATATGCATCAGCTCCGAATCATGTCTTTGGTCAATAGTTGGATTGCTCGGCTCCTGTGCTTACTACCTTATGTTCCGCTCTATCGGCTAGGGTAGTAAAGGGAGAACTACTGCGATTGTGTCCTGGTTCGTCCGGATGAGCACCTCAGTAGAGAAAGCCAAAAACTGACTGTCATGATGTGGTGAGAGCTGGTCAACCACTCGATAACTCACCGGAATCTTCGCGATTCCTTCCGTATTACACGAAGGACCATTCTTTTGGTCACGTATGCAAACACACCGTATTCAGATAACTGCGTACATGCCGGGGGCTATATCGTAGCCCCACCGTCAAACTCGTATGGCTAAGTGAAAGTGTTAAATCCCTATAGTCCGATTGCCTGGTTCGCTGCATTGACACCTCCTTAATGGACCAAGACGTTTGGTCAAGAGTCTTCCGAACACCCCCGCGTTATACGCGAGGGGGTTGAAGCCGACGACTGGTAAACTTTCAGATATTAAAAACGGTCGCACAGGAGGCACCAAAAACTTTTCAGGAAAAAGTATAAAAACATAGACTTAAATATATCATGATATTGTTTTTACAATTTCGGTCGACTTCACTTAAACATAATATCTTTCGAGCACTGACCCTCTATCAAGCGGGCACTCTCTAGGACATCCTCAAAATAATGCTCTGGCGTGTGATGGTCCTTGCCTTTTGGTGAACTTTTCGCTGCAATATCGGTGGCCTTCATACTCCCCCAGTACGTCTTGACGCGGGCAAGGGCCATCCGTGCACCTTCTGTACACATTGAACACTTAACAACATTGATACGCGACACTACATCAACAAACGCAATCCAAACGGAATGAAACCTTCAGGAGAGTTATTTTTGGAACAAACGCAATCCAGAGACTTGGAGTGGACGTCAAGAAAGAAACAAGGAGGCCACGGGGCAGGAAGGCGCTCTCG
>NC_057813.1:274028208-274040975 GCF_018294505.1 Triticum aestivum
CACCCTCGTGGTCCCCTCGTGGCTCCCTTGATTGACTTCTTTCACCTATATATACTCATATACCCTGAAAACATCTGAGAGCACAACGAAACCCTATTTCCACCACCACAACCTTCTGTACCCATGAGATCCCATCTTGGGGCCTTTTCCGGTGCTCCCTCGGAGGGGGAATCGATCACGGACGGCTTCTACATCAACACCACAGCCTCTCCGATGAAGTGTGAGTAGTTTACCATAGACCTTCGGGTCCATAGTTATTAGCTAGATGGCTTCTTCTCTCTCTTAGGATCTCAATACAAAGTTCTCCTCAATCTTCTTGGAGATCTATTCGATGTAATTCTTTTTGCGGTGTGTTTGTCGAGATCCGATGAATAGTGGGTTTATGATAAAGATTATCTGTGAACAATATTTGAATCTCCTCTGAGTTCTTTTATTCATGATTTGTTATCTTTGCAAGTCTCTTCTAATTATCAGTTTGGTTTGGCCTACTAGATTGATCTTTCTTGCAATGGAATAAGTGCTTAGCTTCGGGTTCAATCTTGCAGTGTCCTTTCCTAGTGACAGCAGGGGCAGCAAGGCACACATTGTATTGTTGCCATCGAGGATAAAAAGATGGGGTTTATATCATATTTCTTGAGTTTATCCCTCTACATCATGTCATCTTGCCTAATGCATTAATCAGTTCTTATGAACTTAATACTCTAGATGCATGATGGATAGCAGTCGATGTGTGGAGTAATAGTAGTAGATGCAGAATCATTTCGATCTACTTGTCGCGGATGTGATGCCTATATACATGGTCATGCCTAGATATTCTCATAACAATGTGCTTTTCTATCAATTGCTCGACAGTAATTTGTTCACCCACCGTAATACTTATGCTATCTTGAGAGAAGCCACTAGTGAAACCTATGGCCCCCGGGTCTATTTTCCATCATGTAAGTTTTCGATCTACTTTATTTTGCAATCTTTACTTTCCAATCTATATCATAAAAATACCAAAAATATTTATCTTATTATCTCTATTAGGTCTCACTTTTGCAAGTGGCCGTGAAGGGATTGACAACCCCTTTATCACGTTGGTTGCAAGGTTCTTATTTGTTTGTGCAGGTACGAGGGATTTGAGAGTAGCCTCCTACTGGATTGATACCTTGGTTCTCAAAAACTGCGGGAAATACTTACGCCACTTGGCTGCATCACCCTTTCCTCTTCAAGGGAAAACCAACGCATGCTCAAGAGGTAGCAAGAAGGATTTCTGGTGCCGTTGCCGGGGAGTCTACGCACAAGTCAAGACATACCAAGTACCCATCACAAAATCTTATCCCTCGCATTATATTATTTGCCATTTTCCTCTCATTTTCCTCTCCCCCACTTTACCTTTGCCTTTTCTTCACCTCTTTACCGTTTTCCTTTCCTTTGCCATGGCCGTGTCGAAAAGGGGTAAGGGTTCTCTCCTGGGTTTTAGTACTTTGGATAGTCCCTCTGTCCTCTCTAAGCTCATAAATAATGATGCTATGGAAAGACCTACTGGGGTTATCAATGAGACTTTGAATAATTTTGATGAATATGATCCCGTAATTTTTCGTTATTTACTTGATGAGCCTTTAAAAGATGCTTGGGATAGGCTATTAAGGATCCAAGCTAGCTATGTGCAACAATATCAAATTGAGATATACCTAGAAAGCTTTTATGTTGGATTACCCTCTTCGTTCACGAAAGTTTTAGATTATATTTTTGAAGAAGGTTTTCTTGAGGGGGATGCTATAGATACCTATGAAAATATGAAAACTATATTTGGCACCCCATGAGTGAGAAGGTTGAATCCACCTTTCTTCTATGCTTTTATCAAAACAAAATTATCAAAGAGATGAAGGCTAGCTTAGATGCAAATTTCTGTAGCATGCCTAATCTTTCTTCCACCATTTATGGCAATGTGCTTTCCAAAAATAGAAAGATAAATGCTATAGATAAGAAATTTTCTCTCTTCTTTCCAAATACCAAAGATTGCAATACTTAGATCTATTCTCGCTTTTATGCCTAGCTAGGGCGTTAAACGATAGTGCTTGTTGGGAGGCAACCCAATTTTATTTTTGTCCTTTGCTTTTTGTTCCTGTTTAGTAATAAATAATTTATCTAGACTATGGTTAGATGTGGTTTTATGTTTATATTAGTGTTTGTGCCAAGTAGAACCTTTGGGAAGACTTGGGTGAAGTCTTTATGATCTTGCGATAAAAAACAAAAACTTTAGCGCTCACGAGATTAGCTGCTATTTTTTTTACTAGAGAGTGCTTTTAGGTTGATTATTTTTGCAGCTGATTAATAGAAAAATTCGTCACGTCCACCAATTTATTTCAGAATTTTTGTAGTTACAGAAGTAGTCAAAAGTTACAGATTACTACAGACTGTTCTGTTTTTGATAGATTCTGTTTTTCGTGTGTTGTTTGCTTATTTTGATGAATCTATGGCTAGTATCGGGGGGTATGAACCATAGAGAAGTTGGAATACAGTAGGTTTAACACCAATATAAATAAAGAATGAGTTCATTACAGTACCCTAAAGTGGTGGTTTGTTTTATTTCGCTAACGGAGCTCATGAGATTTTCTGTTGAGTTTTGTGTTGTGAAGTTTTCAAGTTTTTGGGAAAAGATTTGATGGATTATGGAATAAGGAGTGGAAAGATCCTAAGCTTGGGGATGCCCAAGGCACCCCAAGGTAAAATTCAAGGACAACCAAAAGCCTAATCTTGGGGATGCCCCGGAAGGCATGCCCTCTTTCATCTTCGTCCATCGGTAACTTTACTTGATGCTATATTTTTATTCACCACATGATGTGTGTTTTGCTTGGAGCGTCTTGTATGATTTGAGTCTTTGATTTTTTTTGTTTACCACAATCATCCTTGATGTACACACCTTTTGGAGAGACACACATGAATCGGAATTCATTAGGATACTCTATGTGCTTCACTTATATCTTTTGAGCTAGATGATTTTGCTCTAGTACTTCACCTATATCTTTTTAGAGCACAGTGGTGGTTTTATTTTGTAGAAATTATTGATTGCTCATGCTTCACTTATATTATGTTGAGAGTCTTTTAGAACAGCATGGTAATTTGCTTGGGTTATAAAATTATTTGTAATATGATGGGCATCCAAGTTGGGTATAATAAAAACTTTCATATGGAGTGCATTAAACACTATGATAAATTTGATACTTGATAAATGTTTTGAGATATAAATGTGGTAATGTTAGAGTCATGCTAGTTGGGTAATTATGAAATTGAGAAATACTTTTGTTAAAATTGGCAAGTCCCATTGGCAAGTCCCGTAGCATGCACGTATGGTGAACGTTGTGTGACAAATTTGAAGCATGGGGTGTTCTTTAATTGCCTTCCTTATGAGTGGAGGTCAGGATCGCGCGATGGTTAACTCCTACCAACCCTTCCCCTAGGAGAATGCGTAGTAGTACTTTTCTTCGAGGGCTAATAAACTTTTGCAATAAGTATATGAGTTCTTTATGACTAATGTGAGTCCATGGATTATACGCACTCTTACCCTTCCGCAATTTGCTAGCCTCTACGGTACCATGCATTGCCCTTTCTCACCTTGAGAGTTGGTACAAACTTCGTCGGTGCATCCAAACCCCGTGATACAATACGCTCTATCACACATAAACCTCCTTATATCTTCCTCAAAACAGCCACCAAATCTACCTATTATGGCATTTCCATAGCCATTCCGAGATATATTTCCATGCAACTTTCCACAGTTCCATTTATTATGACACGCTCCATCATTGTCATATTGCTTTCAATGATCATGTAGTTGACATCGTATTTGTGGCAAAGCCACCTTTATAATTCTTTCATACATGTTGCTCTTGATTCATTGCATACCCCGGTACACCGCCGGAGGCATTCACATAGAGTCATACTTTGTCCTAAGTATTGAGATGTAATTCTTGAGTTGTAAATAAATAGAAGTGTGATGATTTCCATTATTAGAGCATTGTCCATGTGAGGAAAGGATGATGGAAGCAATGATTCCCCCACAAGTCGGGATGAGTCTTCGGACTTTATGAAAAATAAAAGAGGCCAAAGAAGCCCAAATAAATAAATAAAAAAGAGGCCAAAGAAGCCCACACAAAAAAAGAAAAAAAAGAAAAAAAAAATGAGAGAAAAAGAGAGAAGGGACAGTGTTACTATCCTTTTTCCACACTTGTGCTTCAAAATAGCACCATGATCTTCATGATAGAGAGTTTCTTATTTTGTCACTTTCATATACTAGTGGGAATTTTTCATTATAGAACTTGGCTTGTATATTCCAATGACGGGCTTCCTCAAAATGCCCTAGGTCTTCATGAGCAAGCAAGTTGGATGCACACCCACTTAGTTTCTTTTGATGAGCTTTCATACATTTATATCTCTAGTGCATCCGTTGCATGGCAATCCCTACTCCTCGTATTGACATCAATTGATGGGCATCTCCATAGCCTGTTTATTAGCTGCGTCAATGTGAGACTTTCTCCTTTTTTTGTTTTCTCACATAATCCCTATCATCATACTCTACTCCACCCATAGTGCTATGTCCATGGCTTACGCTCATGTATTGCATGAGGGTTCAAAAGGCTGAAGCGCGTTAAAAAGTATGAACCAATTGCTTGGCTAATGTAACATCCCTAAATTCTAAATTTTGGAATGTTATAAACAAATAGATAGATTTGATTGATTGTATGAAATTGAGTGAAATTCGAAACCTTTTGAAAGTTAAATGAGAGGGAATAACAGGACTTTCCCAAACTTTCATTTTTGCTTTTATGATCTTTGTGAATTCAAATTCTTTTCATCACAAAACCCTGGAGAGAAGATGACATGACTTCTTCCATTTATTTAAATGACAAGGGGTGTTGAAAATATTTGAATTACATTTGGAAAATATTTCCAACCCAGAAACTTTATGCAACTCAATGATTTTCACGAGCGAAGATAAAATGACTTCTTCAAAACATATGAAATATGAGTTGGGAGTTTCAAAGAATTAACTTCAAAGTTCTTTTGAATTTATTTTTCAATTTGGAGTTATTTGAATTTTATTCAAATTATTTTTCTCCAAAAATAAAATATATGGAAAATAGGGTAACATGATTCCCTACATCAGAAAATTGGAGAGAGATAAATTTGAATTCATTTTGGTATTTTTAAAATGATTTTCATTGGATTTTATTAGAGCAGCAGTAGTGTTTGATTTCTCTGAATTTGTGTGGATTTTATTTGACTCTAGAAAAATGTTCAACTTGTAGGAAATCTTTTTCTGAAAATTCTGATATAATATATTTATTCTATTCTGTTTTTATTTATTTTTGTTTGTGAAAATGATTTTTTTTAAAAGAAAACTCTTCGGACCGACTGGGCCGAAGCCCAGCCGGCCCAGCGCCGCGCCAGCCCACCCTGGGTCGTCCCCGATCTCCAGCGGGAGACCGAACCCCGCACGACTCCGCTGCCGCCTCGACATCCGTGCCGCGGCCGGACTCTCCCCGCCGCCTTTGCCCCTCCTCCACGCCTTGCGCCTCCCCTCCCCTTCTTAAATAGCGGCCCCGGGCCCCGCCTCTCTCTCTACCGCACCATCGCCTCTCGCCGCATCTGAGCCGCCGCCGCCTGCCTCGCTCTTGGCCGCCGCCGACCCCACCTCCAGACGCGCCTCGCCGAGCCGCCCCTCCCCGTCTACTTTGCCGCCCTCCTGGACGACCGGAGCCACCGCCCCGGCCGGATCCGAGCCGCCGCCGCCGCGTCGCTCCGCCTCGCCGCCGCACTTCGCCGGGAACTGCCACCGCCGCCGGTTTATTCGCCCGAACCGGTATAAACCGATTTAACCACCCTGGTTTTCCTTCGGTTTTTTTTCATTTTATTAAATTAGGTTTTGTTATTTTGCGAATGTGCATTAGTTAGGTTCTGTTAGCGAGCGTTCGCTCGGTAGAGTTTTCTTTTTATTAATAGATTTTGGCCAGGGACCCGTCCGTGAATATTTTTATTTACAGATTGGCCCCTATTTTTCAAACAACCACTACTTTTCAACCGTTTATCCAAATCCAACGAAACCAACGCCCACTTCTTCATTATGATCCCCTCTATCCAGTAATCCAACTCAAACATGTTTTTGAAAGTTTAAGATTTGAATTAAAACAGTTTAGTATTTGAACATCGTTTGATCGTAACTTGAGTTTTATAACTCCGATTTGAGTGATTCTTTTTGCATTTCGAAGCTCTTGACCTAAGCTTTTTGATAAGGCCAAATTCACACAATTTTGGTACTATTAGAAATTGTTTTATGCTGCAAGAGTCGTTTGTTTGGTTTTGATGTTTTCCGAATCGTACTCTTCGTTCTTTTTGATCTTTTGAGTGATTGCTTATGTGGGGTTACCATTGCTTGCTCACGATAGATTGACCGGAGTGTGACGAGTAGAACCATCAAGAGTATTGAGTGCGAATCATCTTCATCAACATTGCAGGCAAGTTCACACTTTGATCATACCTTTTCTCATACCCAGTTTTTATGCATTAGATCTATCCTCAAATATTGCATGATTAGGATCTAATTAAATTGTGGGTTTTGGGAAGTAGATTGAGGTAGCACCTATTACCTGTTTTATTACCAAACCCTTGGGAGTTACTTCTACGTTTGCTTATTATGCCATGCTATGCTAGTGGACGTGGATTGGGTGAGTGAATTTCCATGACAGATGTGAGATTGTTAATTAATGGTTTATTTAAGGTGGAAACTTAAACACACATCTGGGTGGATTGAGGCACCTGGTTACTCCAGGACTTGCCTGTCTAGGCACCTGGGTTTCCAGGACTTGCATGTATTTCTTCGGATCGCCACCCAGGCTCAAAGGGATCATGAGATTATTCAAACTAGAAACTTCCATGTGCAGCCACATGCTATTATGGGCTCTATCATAGTTGACTAAGTTGTGCGAACTCTTACGGGGTGGACTAGCAGATGTAGGGGATGTAGGTTGGTACGGTCTACCCCTATGTAAGGTGCAAGTGCTTCTGAAAGACTATGTCTCGGTCATCCGTTTCTCAAACACCATGTAGTGCGAGAAACCAAGCGGAGGCGATCGAGTCATGTGGGGAAAAGTGCGCAAACCTCTGTAGAGTGTACAAACTAATCATGATTAGCCGTCTCCCCGGTTATGGACATCTTGAGTATCTAGTACTTGATTTTCCTGTGAATCTCATCATGTTACTTTAATTAAATATTGTTGGGTTTTAATGAGTACTTTTAATTGGGATTAAGAATGCTGTCAACCATTCTCAATGTTTAACAACCACCATGATAATTAAATAAATTTATTCCTTTGTAGTAGGGAAAAATTGGCTTTACGCAAAACTGTAACCATAGAGCTTTTCCACCAGCCAAATATGCATGTAGTGATAGCCTTTATTCATCATTGCTCTATGGTGTGAATTTGCCAGTACATTCAATGTACTGACCCTTTGTGGCTGCAACGTCTCATGTTGCAGGATCTTACGATGAGTAAGTGATACGTTAGGGTTATGATTTCCTATACTCAACTTTGCCGTTGGTGTTGATGGGAATCCACAACCTTGTTGCTTCCGCTATATTTGGATTGAGGTAATAGTATTTACGTTACTTTATACATGTGATTTACCTCTGTTATAAATCCTCGAGTACTGTGTGTGTCAGCATAACGATCCAGGGATGACACTTAAGCACAGAGACTTGACCCATTCGGGTCGGGTCACTACAAGATGGTATCAAAGCACATGTTGACTATAGGACGTGACCCTAGAAACTGGCAAGCCCATAGGAAAGATTTTTCTCTACAACTTTCTTTTCAAAAGAATCTTTTACCTCTCTTCTCTTCTGAGCTTATTCAAATATTTCCTTTTAGTGATACCATACCCTTTTCCCCTTTTGACCCCTCAAAGACTCGACTGATGAGACCACATCAAGAAGTACAAGATATCGGACAACTAAGACCATTTGGAATGAAGAGGATTTTACCGTGTAAATAGAAACTACAACTGTTGAAGACTCTGAAGACTAGGAGAATTTGAAGGCTTTGAAGAATTTCCGGATTTGAATGACCTAGGAAGGCTACACATATGGAATCTGACAGACTATGGAAGCTGTCAATACACGAGATCAAGGTGTATCGGAGAAAGACCGGAATATGGAGCGTTAGAACTCAAAGTTTTGGTCAAGAAAGCCCCAAGATAGGAAATACCAACTATGGAATGATAGCTCATGACAAAGACATAGTCATAAACATGGATATCCATGATGCTATCGCTCGCTCATGTTATTGTCACCGTGAGGTGTTAAGCACGCATCTTTCGGAAGAATTGGATGACAAAAGGGCTAATGGAGCACCTGCCAGCAAGAGATCAAGTTTTAACCTTAGCTGGTGTATCACTAGGATCTACAGAATTACATCAGGAGTTTTAAGATGGATCTGCAGGAAGCCGTATTTGACAAGGAAGCAGTTCGTGAAGAACTCAGGACCTAGAAGCTGAAAGTAGCTAAGCTGGAGGAGCAAAACCTCGAGATACCAGAGATTCGTCAGGAGCTGAAGGATAGAAGGACATGGTTCATGTCAAGGAGGTTGAAACCCAGAAGTTTGGAACGCAACTCCAGATGTTAAAGGATGTCACAAGAGACTTCGTGTCAATAGAGATGATCTGGCAGAAGAACTTGAGAAGGACAAGTACGATCGGAAGAAGCCATCGTAGACATGACCAATACTTGAAGAGTTTGATGACGTTGAGATCTATAGACCATTAGAAGACCAAACCCCTGTTTTATACCTACGTTAGATGCGACATTTGTGAGCTATCATTTGTTTGATGTTTTCCGACAGCCACAATAAAACTGTCTTTTCAAAACTATTGTTTGTACTGTGTGCATCCCTCTCGATCTCTCTTATCCCACCCCAAACCCATGGACCCAATAGAAGATGAATGGAGATGAGCTTATATTTTCTGGATCGATGAGTCAATTGGAGACGGATCGATGGATTCAGAACATGGAGGATCACTTGGAGAATAACCCTATAACCGGAAAGGATATGACCCAGCATGCTCTTTAGTGTTTTGAAAGAGGTGCCGCTACTTGGTGGAGGATGTACCAAACCATCAATGTATGGCAAGGAGTAACCACTTGGAATGAATTTAAGTTGACCTTGCTAAAGTCTCGGTTTGTGTCCCAGAAATTGAAGCCTTATGGAAATGATATGAAGAAACCTTGTGCATACAAGCTTTGTGGAGAAATAGGACACAACCATAAAGAAAACAAGGATGAATACCCTCATAAGCAGAGGATTTCCAAAGGAGTTAGCCTAGGATTTTCAGGGAATTTCGGTTGGAGATTGTTCCCAAAGGTTTTGTTGCAGCAATAGAAGTTCAGTCTACATTGTTGGGAAAGATCCGTGAAGCTTAGAAGGATGACAAAGAGATTGCCGAGATAAAAGAGAGAATGAGCAAAGGAAAGGCCGAAGGTTTTCGTAAGGATGAGCATGACACCTTATGGTTCAAGGATCGTGTATATGTGCCTAATAATGCAAAGATCAGGAAGTAAATACTTCAAGAGGCTCATGACTCACCATACTCGATTCTCCCTGGAAACTCCAAAATGTATTTGGATTTGAAGGAGTGTTTCTAGTGGACTGGTATGAAGAAGGATATTGCGGAGTATGTAGTCGTAGTGATGTATGTCAGAGAGTAAAGGCAGAGCATCAGAAGCCAGCAGAATTACTGCAGCCTATGCCGATACCTGAATGGAAGTGGGATAAGCTTGGCATGGATTTCATTACCGGATTTCCCAGAACCGAACAAGATATGATTCTATCTGGGTAGTAGTTGATTCGATTGACCAAAGTGGCTCACTTTATCCCAGTGAAAACCACCTATACAAGTGAGAAGTTGGTCAAGATATATTTGACCAGCATCGTATGTCTGCATGGAGTTCCAAGGACCATCGCATCAGATAGAGGAACACAGTTTACCTCAAAGTTTTGGAATCAGCTGCACCAGACTTTGGGTACTAGGCTAGAGTTCAGTACAGCCTTTCATCCGCAGACAGATGGATAAATCGAGAGAGTCAGTCAGATTCTGGAGGACATGTTGAGAGCATGTGCACTGCACTAAATTATGGATCTAGTAGGGATGATAATCTACCTTACGTGGAGTTCTCATACAAACAACAGTTACCCAGCCAGTTTGAAGATGGCCCCTTTTTAAGCTTTGTATGGGAGAAGGAGCCAGACACCGTTGATTTGGGATGAAGTTGGAGACCATCAGTTGTTTGGACCAAATGTGATCAAGGAGTCAGAAAGAGAATGTTAAGTTGAATCGAGATAGATTGAAGGTGGCTCAGTCCAGGCAGAATAGTTATGCAGACTCAAAAACACAAGAAGGTAGTCTATGAAATTGGAGACAGAGCATGTCCTCGTATGTCCCCTCTGCGAGGAGTTAAAAACGATTTGGTGTTAAGGGAAATTTAGCCCCGAGATTTGTAGGACCATACCGAGTTTTGGAGCGTATGGGAGAAGTGTCCAACAAGTTGGAGTCACCCGAAGGACTGTCAGGAGTTCATGATGTGTTTCACGTTACTCAGTTGAAGAAGTGCCATGCGGAAATGGCCAATATTCCCCTATAAGGACGCTTGACCCTGGAAAGGATAATGATGTTCCATGAAGTGGAGTGTGGACTCATAAGTATAAGTTTTATCTCGGTATGTGGGATATCCCACGAGGATGAAGAAGTGAATTACTATTGGATATAAAGGAGATATGACGTTGGAAATATGGATCAATGGAAATTCCATGATGAGTCTGAGTACCACGTCTTAG
Organism: Triticum aestivum; assembly: GCF_018294505.1. Classification (NCBI taxonomy): domain Eukaryota; kingdom Viridiplantae; phylum Streptophyta; class Magnoliopsida; order Poales; family Poaceae; genus Triticum; species Triticum aestivum. Next base: position 274,039,080 of record NC_057813.1, read on the forward strand.
TGTGATACAATAGAAGAAAGGAAGACAGTACATTTGGATGGATTTAAGAATGCTAGGAAACTGGATGTTGGAATAATGATCAGTTGCTCGATGATGAGTTCAAGGTATACAAGTGATGAGATGGGCCATAACCCATAGGCCCCAGGACCTGCCAAGAAGCAAGCACGTTCTTGCTAAAGGAGAAACCCCGGAAGAAGTTACGATTTTATCAGCCGACGATTCTATAGGAGTTTACACAAAACCTGAGAGTTGTTAAGGAACGATAGATGTTTGTTTGGCTTGCAGAATCAATGGATTTATCCGAACTTAGTTCGTTGAAGAGAAATTCTGCAATGCTTGTGAGGATGACCGAGTGTTAGAATGTGAGATTCGCTAAACCATGTACAAGGTAATGATTTGGGTGCGGGATGGATTGATCACCATACCGACTTACTCTTATTATTCGCCTTGCTATGTGGGATGGTAAATCTGAGTGACTTACCTATAAAAGAGAGACGACGATATCAAAACCTTGTTTAAACCTTAAAATGGTATAGGTATTTTCCCTTGTACAAGGCAGCTTTTGCCAACCGTAGGTTATACGGTGAGAATGAAGCCCAGACCCATTTCCTGCAGGAGAAACCATAAATTGTTGACCACCATGAGATATCGATAGTTTTTTAGTATTGGCGCCAGACCCGTCAGCTAAGAAGACCCAGTCTCGGAATAACCTTACCAAGATGAAAGGATCAAAAAATTGAGGTAAAAGTTATGCCACTACCGGAAGAGCCCAGAGAAGGAATTTTCCGAGATCTGAGAAGACCGACACTGTCAACAATAAGGATGGAGTATATGAGTTTTATGGAACCATAACCATGTTTCTAAGGGTGGTAGCACCCCATACCTTCGGAGATGATCGATGGATTTTGAGAAGACCCCTACCCTAACCTATTTCTTGCTAGCCTCTCCGAATCTCGAGGACGAGATTCATTTTAAGGGTGGTAGATTTGTAACATCCCAAAATTCTAAATTTTGGAATGTTATAAACAAATAGATAGATTTGATTGATTGTGTGAAATTGAGTGAAATTCGAAACCTTTTGAAAGTTAAATGAGAGGGAATAATAGGACTTTCCCAAACTTTCATTTTTGCTTTTATGATCTTCGTGAATTCAAATTCTTTTCATCACAAAACCCTGGAGAGAAGATGACATGACTTCTTCCATTTATTTAAATGACAAGGGGTGTTGAAAATATTTGAATTACATTTGGAAAATATTTCCAACCCAGAAACTTTATGCAACTCAATGATTTTCACGAGCGAAGATAAAATGACTTCTTCAAAACATATGAAATATGAGTTGGGAGTTTCAAAGAATTAAGTTCAAAGTTCTTTTGAATTTATTTTTCAATTTGGAGTTATTTGAATTTTATTCAAATTATTTTTCTCCAAAAATAAAATATATGGAAAATAGGGTAACATGATTCCCTGCATCAGAAAATTGGAGAGAGATAAATTTGAATTCGTTTTGGTATTTTTAAAATGATTTTCATTGGATTTTATTAAAGCAGCAGCAGTGTTTGATTTCTCTGAATTTGTGTGGATTTTATTTGACTCCAGAAAAATGTTGAACTTGTAGGAAATCTTTTTCTGAAAATTCTGATATATTATATGCCTATATAATATATTTATTCTATTCTGTTTTTATTTATTTTTGTCTATGAAAATGATTTTTTTTCAAAAAGAAAACTCTTCGGACCGACTGGGCCGAAGCCCAGCCGGCCCAGCGCCGCGCCAGCCCACCCCGTGTCGTCCCCGATCTCCAGCGGGAGACCGAACCCCGCACGACTCCGCTACCGCCTCGACGTCCATGCCGCGACCGGACTCTCCCCGCCGCCTTTGCCCCTCCTCCACGCC
>NC_057813.1:274041348-274062080 GCF_018294505.1 Triticum aestivum
GTCGCCTCTCGCCGCATCTGAGCCGCCGCCGCCGCCGTCGAAAGCCGCCGCCGCCTGCCTCGCTCTCGGCCGCCGCCGACCCCGCCTCCAGATGCGCCTCGCCGAGCCGCCCCTCCCCGTCTACTTCGCCACCCTCCTGGACGACCGGAGCCACCGCCCCGGCCGGATCCGAGCCGCCGCCGTCGCGTCGCTCCGCCTCGCCGCCGCACTTCGTCGGGAACCGCCACCGCCGCGGGTTTATTCGCCCGAACCGGTATGAACCGATTTAACCACCCCGGTTTTCCTTCGGTTTTTTTTCAGTTTATTAAATTAGGTTTTGTTATTTTGCGAACGTACATTAGTTAGGTTCTGTTAGCGAGCGTTCGCTCGGTAGAGTTTTCTTTTTATTAATAGATTTTGGCCAGGGACCCGTCCATGAATATTTTTATTTACAGATTGGCCCCTGTTTTTCAAACAACCACTACTTTTCAACCGTTTATCCAAATCCAACGAAACCAACGCCCACTTCTTCGTTATGATACCCTCTATCCAGTAATCCAACTCAAACATGTTTTTGAAAGTTTAAAATTTGAATTAAAACAGTTTAGTATTTGAACTTCGTTTGATCGTAACTTGAGTTTTATAACTCCGATTTGAGTGATTCTTTTTGCATTTCGAAGCTCTTGACATAAGCTTTTTGATAAGGCCAAATTCACACAATTTTGGTACTGTTAGAAATTGTTTTATGCTGCAAGAGTCGTTTGTTTGGTTTTGATGTTTTCCGAATCGTGCTCTTCATTCTTTTCGATCTTTTGAGTGATTGCTTATGTGGGGTTACCATTGATTGCTCATAATAGATTGACCGGAGTGTGACGAGTAGAACCATCAAGAGTATTGAGTGCAAATCATCTTCATCAACATTGCAGGCAAGTTCACACTTTGATCATACCTTTTCTCATACCCAGTTTTTATGCATTAGATCTATCCTCAAATATTGCATGATTAGGATCTAATTAAATTGTGGGTTTTGGGAAGTAGATTGAGGTAGCACCTATTACCTATTTTATTATCAAACCCTTGGGAGTTACTTCTACATTTGCTTATTATGCCATGCTATGCTAGTAGACGTGGATTGGGTGAGTGAATTTCCATGACAGATGTGAGATTGTTAATTAATGGTTTATTTAAGGTGGCAACTTAAACACACATCTGGGTGGATTGAGGCACCTGGTTACTCCAGGACTTGCCTGTCTAGGCACCTGGGTTTCCAGGACTTGCCTGTATTTCTTCGGACCGCCACCCAGGCTCAAAGGGATCATAAGATTATTCAAACTAGAAACTTCCGTGTGCAGCCACATGCTATTATGGGCTCTAGCATAGTTGACTAAGTTGTGCGAACTCTTACGGGGTGGACTAGCAGATGTAGGGGATGTAGGTTGGTACGGTCTACCCCTATGTAAGGTGCAAGTGCTTCTGAAAGACTATGTCTCGGTCATCCGTTTCTCAAACACCATGTAGTGCGAGAAACCAAGCGGAGGCGATCGAGTCATGTGGGGAAAAGTGCACAAACCTCTACAGAGTGTACAAACTAATCATGATTAGCCGTGTCCCCGGTTATGGACATCTTGAGTATCTAGTACTTGATTTTCCTGTGAATCTCATCATGTTACTTTAATTAAATATTGTTGGGTTTTAATGAGTACTTTTAATTGGGATTGAGAATGCTGTCAACCATTCTCAATGTTTAACAACCACCATGATAGTTAAACAAATTTATTCCTTTGTAGTAGGAAAAAATTGGCTTTACGCAATACTGTAACCATAGATCTTTTCCACCAGCCAAATATGCATGTAGTGATAGCCTTTATTCATCATTGCTCTATGGTGTGAATTTGCCAGTACATTCAATGTACTGACCCTTTGTGGTTGCAACGTCTCATGTTGCAGGATCTTACGACGAGTAAGTGATACGTTAGGGTTACGATTTCCTATACTCAACTTTGCCGTTGGTGTTGATGGGAATCCACAACCTTGTTGCTTCCACTATATTTGGATTGAGGTAATAGTATTTACGTTAATTTATACATGTGATCTACCTCTGTTATCAATCCTCGAGTACTGTGTGTGTCAGCATACCGATCCAGGGATGACACTTAAGCACAGAGACTTGACCCTTTCGGGTCGGGTTGCTACAACTAAAACCGGGGTTGTGCATGATGGGAGCATTTTGTGTGACAAAAATGAAGCATGGCCAAACTATATGATTTTGTAGGGATAAGCTTTCTTTGGCTATGTTATTTGGATAAGACATAAACTTCTTGGTTAGCATGCTTGAAGTATTACAATTTTTATGTCAATATTAAACTTTTATCTTGAATCTTTTGGATCTAAACATTCATGCCACAATAAAGAGAACTACAGTGAGAAACATGTTAGGTAGCATTCCACATCAAAAATTCCGTTTTCATCATTTATCTACTCGAGGACGAGCAGGAATTAAGCTTGGGGATGCTTGATACGTCTCCAACGTATCTATAATTTTTGATTGTTTCATGCTATCATATTATCCGTTTTGGATGTTTAATGGGCTTTACTATGCACTTTTATATTATTTTTGGGACTAACCTTAGCGACCTGACATCAAACAGTCTGATCTCTATGCATCAGTCTCATCCCTGGATCGGTAATGCTGACACACACAATACTTGAAGGATTTATAACAGAGTTTCAACCACACACTTATTACATCGAATGTCTCAAAAAAGAACTTATTGCAATAAATATGGCTTAAGGCCATCTAAAGTCGATAACAGCGGAAGGCTTGGAAGATAAAGTGAGTCCATCAACTCCAACGACATCACTGAGTGAAAGACAACGACCTATGGAACCTTACTTGTCGTTTGAAAAATTCTGCAACATGAACGTTGCAGCCCGAAATGGGTCAGCACATGGAATATGCTCGCAATGTAACACAAGAGAGTAATGAACAGAATAAATGCTATCACTACATGCATATATGGCTGGTGGAAAGCTCTATGGTTACAGTTTTGCATAAAGCCAATTTTTCCCTACAACAAAGGAATAAATTTTATTTAACTATCATGGTGGTTGTTAAACATTGAGAAGGTTCCTACAACTCAATCCCAATTAATCATCATCATTAAACCCAATCAAATTAATTTAAGAGTGATGAGATCAACATGATAATCCAAGAACCAGCTAATCAAGATGTCCATAACTGGGGACACGGCTAACCATGATTAGTTTGTACACTCTGCAGAGGTTTGCGCACTTTTCCCCATAAGACTCAAATACATCCATGGTTGGAGAACTGAGACGCAGTCTTTCTGAAACAATAACTCTTTACTCTGGGTGGACAATTACACCTACTTTCCCCTACATCTGCTAGCCCCGCACTGAAAGAGGTCTTGCAACTTACTCAACTATGCTAGAGCCCATAATAGCTTGTGGCTGCACACGGAAGTTTCTAGCATGAATAATCTTATGATCCCTTTGAGCCTGGGTGGCGGACCGTTGGATGATCACACGGGTACTCCGGGATATCCTAGGACAACACAGGATTCTCCAGGTGCCCTGACAACCACTGGGTACTCCAGGGTGCCTTCAAGCAATCCACCCAGATGTGTATTAAAGTAGCCACCTTAAGTTAACCGTTAATAATAATTGTCACAACTGTCATGAATCACTTGAACCAAACCACGACTACAAGCATAGCATAGCAATATAAGCATAACGTAGAAGTAACTCCCATAGGTTTGATAATAAACAAGGCAATAGGTTCTACCTCATCATCTACTTCCCAGAACCCACACATTAATCAAATCCTAACCATGCAATTGTTTTAGGATTGATCTAATGCAATAAAACTGGGTAGCAAAGAGGTATGATCAAAGTGTTACTTGCCTTGCTGATGATCCGTGAAACCTAGAGACTCGTAGTAGCACGCTTCACACTCCAGATACTCTATCGCAAACAAACAAGCATACAATAAGCACTCAACTAGAAGCATGGGTAAAACTTAAATAATAGATCTAACCAAAAATTTCAACTTAAGAACTCCTCTTTGCAAAAAGAATCAAATCAAACAAAGCAACGAAACTCAAACTGCAAAAGAAACAAGCTCCGTTTACTAATCTGGACTTAAGTCAAATTTTACAGTAGCAAAAACTTGTTTAAGTTGGTTAAATAGAAAGAGGGCTTCGAGAGGAAACTCTAGGCGCTTGAATCGCCTGATTCCGATAAACGAGCAAAAAGAAAAACTAAAATGAATCAGGGCCGAAATCGCGATCGAAAATAATCGCAGAAAAACCCTGGAAAAAGAAAAACTGACGATGAGGCTAACAGACGAACGTTCACTGTCTGCGGCTAACGGGTGAAAACCGTTCGTTAAAATGAACGTACGAACAGGCGTTCGCTAATTAGCTAAACCGAAAAAATGATCTAAAAAAACACGGGTTTTAAAAAAAATGGACGGTTTTTCTAACGAAAACCGTCGGCGGCGGTGGAAACTACCTCGACGAGGTCCGACGAGGGGCAGCGGGGTCGTCGCAGTGGTCGGTGACGGCGACAGGCGGCGGGGCGGCGGCGGGTGGTGGCGGGGTCGACGGCGTCGGCGGCGGCGAGGGGTGGCGGCATCGACGGCGGCGGATCCCGCGGCGGCGGCGTGGATCGGCGGTGGCGGCTACGGTTTCGGGTGCGGACAGCTGGGCTGGGGGGTCTCGGGCGGGCCTTTTTAAGAGGCCGGCCCGACAAGTCCGGGTCGGGTACGGCCCGACTAAGTCGGTTCTCTTTTTTTAAAATAATTCCGTGCGCAGAAAAACAAATAAAAGAAATACTAAACGGACTCCAAAAATCCTGAAATAAGTTTTCCTCGTCCGCTAAAAATATAGCGGACAGAGTGAACATTTATTTGGGCCTCTAATGCAATTTTGGAAAACACATATTTTTCCTAATTCGAATAAAATAGCGATAAAACTCTGAATTAAAATATTATTTGATTTTAATATTAAATCTCCAATATTTCTTTATTTTGGGAAAGTTATTTTATCCCCTCTCTTTTATTTTCATAAAAGAAATATTTCAAAGAGAAAATAATTAAAATCAAACAATCCTTTTTTCAAAATTTGGGAAAACTCAAATATGAAAATAACGAAATCCCCAACTCTCTCCGTGGGTCCTTGAGTTGCGTAGAATTTCTAGGATCAAGCCAAAATGCAATAAAATATGATATGCAATGATGATATAATGTATAACATTCCAAATTGGAAATTTGGGATGTTACAAACCTACGCCCCTTAAGATGAATCTCGCCCTCGAGATTCGAGTTGGCTAGAAAATAGGTGAGGGTGATCCTTCCGTAGGTATTCCTCTCGCTCCCATGTGGCTTCATCCTCAGTATGGTGGCTCCACTAAAATTTGCAGAACTTGATAACCTTGCTGCGTGTGACTCGGCTGGCAAACTCGAGAATCTTCACTGGTTTCTCCTTGTAGGTCAAGTCGATATCCAACTGAATCGCTTCCAGTGGCACTATATCTCTCAGAGGGATATCAACCATCTCTGTGTGGCACTTCTTCAACTGGGAAACGTGGAACACATCGTGAACTCCTGACAATCCTTCGGGCAATTCCAACTTGTAAGCAACTTCTCCCATATGTTCCAAAACTTTGTATGGTCCCACAAAATGTGGTGCTAACTTTCCCTTAACTCCAAAACACTTAACTCCTCGAAGTGGGGACACACGAAGATAAACTCTATCTCCGACTTCGTAAACTGTCTCCTTGCGTTTAGAATTTGCATAGCTCTTCCACCTAGACTGGGCTACCTTGAGTCTATCGCGAATCAACTTAACCTTCTCTTCAGACTCTTTAATCAAATCTGGTCCAAACAACTGACGGTCTCCAACCTCATCCCATAACAATGGTGTCATGCACCTCCTTCCGTACAAAGCTTTGAAAGGGGCCATCTTCAAACTGGCTTGATAACTGTTGTTGTAAGAGAACTCTACATATGGAAAATTGTCGTCCCAACTAGATCCATAATCTAGCGCACAAGCTCTCAACATGTCCTCCAGAATCTGATTGACTCTCTCGGTCTGTCCATCTGTCTGTGGATGAAAGGCTGTACTGAACTCTAGCCTGGTACCCAAAGTTTCATGCAAATGATTCCAGAACTTTGAGGTAAACTGGGTTCCTCTATCTAATACAATGGTCCTCGGGACTCCATGCAGACATACGATCCTGGTCATGTATATCTTTGCCAACTTAGCACTGGTGTAAGTGGTATTCACTAGGATGAAATGAGCTACCTTCGTCAAACGATCGACTACAACCCATATCGAGTCATAGCTAGAATGAGTCCTGGGCAATCCCGTGATAAAAACCATGCCTAGCTTATCCCACTTCCATTTGGATATCGGAAATGGCTATAACAATCCAACTGGCTTCTGATGCTCCGCCTTCACTCTCTGACATACATCACAAACTGCTACATACTCTGCAATATCCTTCTTCATTCCGGTCCACCAGAAACTATCCTTCAAATCCATATACATCTTGGTATTTCCTGGGTGAATCGAGTACGGTGAATCATGGGCCTCTTGCAGAATCAACTTCCTGATATCCTGGTCATTAGGCACATAAACGCGGTCCTCAAACCATAAGGTATCGTGCTCATCCTCACGAAAACCTTTAGCCTTTCCTTTGCTCATCCTATCCTTTATCTCGGCAATCTCCTTGTCCGTCTTCTGAGCTTCTCTAATCTTATCCATCAAAGTAGACTAAATCTCCAATGATGCTACATAGCCTCTCGGAACTATCTCCAAACATAGCTCGTGAAGATCCTCTGCTAACTCCTGGGGTAACTCTCCGGTCATGGGGTGTATTGACATGGCTCTTGCGACTCAACGCATCAGCTACTACGTTGGCCTTTCCGAGATGATAATGTGACCTCATATCATAATCCTTGATGAGCTCCAACCATCTCCTTTGCCTGAGATTCAACTCCTTCTGCGTGAAGATATACTTCAAACTCTTGTGATCCGTGTACACCTCACAATGGTTTCCGGTAAGAAAGTGTCTCCATGTCTTCAACGCATGCACTACGGCTGCTAACTCCAAATCATGGGTAGCATAATTCAACTCATGGGGTTTAAGCTGTCATGAGGCATAAGAAACAACACTTCCCTCCTACATAAGCATTGCTCCAAGTCCTCAACGAGAAGCGTCACAATACACCTGGTAATCCTTGTGTTGATCTAGAAGAATCAACACTGGAGCCGTAACCAAATGTTTCTTCAATTCCTGAAAACTGGCCTCACATTCCTCAGTCCATTTGAACTTGGTGTCCTTCTTTAACAGCTCCGTCATGGGCTTTGCAATCTTCAAGAAATTCTCAATGAACCTCCAGTAGTATCCTGCGAGTCCTAGAAAACTCCGGATCTCTCCAACTGATGTGGGTGCTTCCCAATTTGTCACAGTGACAACCTTGGTGGGGTTTATTGTTATTCCTTCTCCGGATATAACATGTCCGAGGAATCCAACTTCCTTCAACAAAAACTCACACTTGCTGAACTTGGCATATAACCGATGTTCTCTGAGCTTCCCAAGTACCAGACGCAAATGCTCCTTATGCTCCTCTTCATTCTTCGAGTAGACTAATATGTCATCGATGAACACCACGATGAACTTATCCAAAAACTCCATAAACACCTTGTTCATCATGTTGATGAAATAGGAAGGTGCATTAGTCAGACCAAATGACATAACGGTATACTCATATAGCCCGTACCTCGTGGTAAAAGATGTCTTAGGTATATCCTACTCTCGAATCTTCAGCTAGTGGTATCCTGACCGCAGATTGATCTTGGAAAATACTTTAGCTCCTTGCAACTGGTAGAACAAATCATTGATCATCGGCAGTGGGTACTTGTTCTTGATTGTCACTTCATTCAATCCCCGATAATCAACAACAATTCTCAACGATCCATCCTTCTTCTCCACTAGAAGCACTGGTGATCCCCAAGGTGACGAACTTGGGCGAATATAGCCTTTATCCAGTAACTCCTTAATCTGCTTCTTAATTTCTTCCAAATCCTTTGCGGGCATCCTATACGGTCTCTTAGATATTGGCCATGTGCCTGGCAAAAGCTCAATCAAAAACTCAATGTCTCTATCCGGTGGCATGCCTGGCAACTCTTCTGGAAATACATCAGGGAAATCCTTCACCACTAGTACTTCCTCCTGTACAACTCCTGATAAGGAATTCACTTGAGTCCTCTTCGACACATGTTGGGATACATACTTAATCCTTCTTCCTTCTGGGGTGGTGAGCATAATCGACATACTAGCGCAATCGATGTTTCCTCCATACATCGATAGCCAATCCATACCAAAAATCACATTCAAACCTTGCGACTCCAAAATTATGAGGTCTGAGGGGAAAACATGCCTACCTAGGGTTAATGGCATCTGAAAACATCCTTGGCTTGCCATATGCTCTGCTCCTGGTGAGCTTACTAACATAGGTGCTCTAAGAACTTTGGTGGGCAGTTTATACTTATCCACAAATCCCCTTGATATGTATGAATGTGATGCACTAATATCAAAAAGAACGATTGCAGTAAATGACTTAATCAAAAACTTACCTATTACTGCATCAGGCTGGGCTTCAACCTCCTCCATGTTAACGTGGTTCACTTGTCCCCTGTTGAAAGGGTTGGGCTTCTTCCCAGAGCTTCCATTGCCATTTCCATTCTTTGCTTCAGAACACTCCGTGGCGTAATGTCCGTTCTTCCCGCACTTGAAACAAGTAATGTGACTTAGATCCTTCTTGGCGGGTGCTGCTGGGTTGGAATGGTTCTGGCCATTGCTTCCTCCATTACTATTCCCATTCTTGGGGCCACTATGGTTGTGCGAACTTCCTCCATTGTGATTGTGACCTCCATGGTTATGTTGAATGTGTCCTCCCGAGTTCAGGGTAAAACGGGGCCTCTGTTGAGCTCCAGAATTATACTTCCCTTGTCCATACTTCCTCTTGCGGTTGTCAATCTGCTACTGCTTCCCTTCAATCATGAGAGCTCTATCTACCAACTCCTGGTAGTTGTTGAAGGTTGCCACCATCAACTGCATGCGCAGCTCATCATTCAGTCCTTCCAGAAACTTCTCCTGCTTAGTTGCATCTGTAGCAACATTATCTGGGGCATAGCGTGCTAACTTGCTAAAATCATCCACATACTGGCCCACTGTGCGTCCTCCTTGGTGCAAGTTGCGAAACCCGCGCTTCTTCATGGCCATACCTCCTGCTAAAACATGGGCAGTACGAAAAGCCTGCTGGAACTGGTCCCATGTGACAGTGTCGATGGGGTAAGTGGCTGTGAAATTCTCCCACCTTGATGATGCGGGTCCATCAAGCCGATGTGCGGCAAAACGCTCTCTCTCCGCATCTGTGCATCCAGCAGTGGTCAACTCCCTCCCAATCTTGCGGAGCCAATCATCTGCAACAATCGGTTCAGTGCTACTGGAGAACACCGGCGGATTCAACCTTAGGAAATGGGTTAAGTGATCAACAGGAGGTGGTGGTGGTGGGTTGTGGTTGTTGTTGTTCCCTGATTCTGATTCTGGACTAGTATCTGCATCAATGCATTCTGCTGCTGGATCAACTGAGTGAGCTCCGGTGGGAAGGCAAATCCATTATCGCGTCTCGGAGGCATCTAAGGGTTTAGAAAAGATGAGAAAAATATAATAGAATGTGCTCTAGAGGGAAAACACTACCCATATGCACATGAGACAAACACAAACATATCACTTCAATCAATTTCAGGCAAGGGCATACAACGGTCTAACTGTCGTTACAATAGTGCTTGGACTATACTATGTACATGGGGGAATACTACTACTGATATGGTGGTCAACTAGAAAAATTGATCGGTGGAAGACTCCATGATATCTGCTCCAGCTTCATCAACAAAGTCATCATCGCTATCGTCGGGGTCTGAGTCGGTGTTGTCGATGATGATGTAGTTCTCCGGGCAAGTGGAATCGTCGTCTTCTCCTCCTGGCGCGGGGTCTCCCATGAATACTCCTAGCTTCTTGATTAGATCGTCATTCTTCTCCACGAGTATCGTCATTTCCTCCTCATATCCATCGCGTGTATTCTGGAGTTCTTCCTCCAGCTCCGTGATCCTGGTCATTGCCTTCTTTAGATCTCTCATGCTTGCGCACATCGGGTTCTCCTAGCGACGAATGTGCTGGTTTAACTCCTGGATGAAAGCTGCAATGGATCTATCCTTCCTAGTGATGATCATCTCCCATTGCTCATCTCGGCGCCCACAAATCTGGTACATAGTATCCTTGACATCCTTGTGGTAAACTTCTCCAATGCGTCCCATGGTAATGTGGGCTGCCATGCTCTTTCCTAGACTCCAGGTTGGTGCATCAAAGGAAAACTCTATGGGCTCAATGACTGGCATGAACGTCCTTCCTGGAACTTGAACTTGAAACATCCAATGCTCCTCTTCTGGTAAAGTGGTGATGTAGGTCCCGATGAAGCTTGGTATTCTGATGTTCAGGTATCTAGTGACTTCCTTCAAGTGTCGTCCAAAAGGTGTTTCTTCATCCGGTTGAGTGAACTTGTTCCTTGCACCCGCCATCCTAAAGAGTAGAAAAAGGAGAGGAGTCAGAAATGAGAAGAGAGTAGTGATCTAGGGCTTTAGCTTAGTGGGCGTGTCCTACATTCATCATGTGCTCTGATACCATCTTCTAGCGACTAGACCTCAAACAGTCTGATCTCTGTATCAGTGTCATCACTGGATCGGTAATGCTGATACGCACAATACTTGAAGGATTTATAATAGAGTTTCAATCACACACTTATTACATCGAATGTCTCAAAAGAGAACTTATTACAATAAATATGGCTTAAGGCCATCTAAAGTCGATAACATCGGAAGGCTTGGAAGATAAAGTGAGTCCATCAACTCCAACGGCATCACTGAGTGAAAGTCAACGACCTATGGCACCTTACTCGTCGTCTGAAGAAGTCTGTAACATGAACGTTGCAGCCCAAAATGGGTCAGCACATGGAATATGTTGGCAATGTAACACAAGAGAGTAATGAACAGAATAAATGCTATCACTACATGCATATATGGCTGGTGGAAAGCTCTATGGTTACAGTTTTGCATAAAGCCAATTTTTCCCTACAACAAAGGAATAAATTTTATTTAACTATCATGGTGGTTGTTAAACATTGAGAAGGTTCCTACAACTCAATCCCAATTAATCATCATCATTAAACCCAATCAAATTAATTTAAGAGTGATGAGATCAACATGATAATCCAAGAACCAGATACTCAAGATGTCCATAACCGGGGACACGGCTAACCATGATTAGTTTGTACACTCTGCAGAGATTTGCACACTTTTCCCCACAAGACTCGAATACATCCATGGTCGGAGAACCGATACACAGTCTTTCTGAAACACTAACTCTTTACTCTGGGTGGACAGTTACACCTACTTTCCCCTACATCTGCTAGCCCACCACTAAAAGAGGTCTTGCAACTTACTCAACTATGCTAGAGCCCATAATAACTTGTGGCTGCACACGGAAGTTTCTAGCATGAATAATCTTATGATCCCTTTGAGCCTGGGTGGCGGACCGTAGGATGATCACACGGGTACTCCGGGATATCCTAGGACAACACTGGATTCTCTAGGTGCCCTGACAACCACTGGGTACTCCAGGGTGCCTTCAAGCAATCCACCCAGATGTGTATTAAAGTAGCCACCTTAAGTTAACCATTAATAATAACTCTCACAACTGTCATTAATCACTTGAACCAAACCACGTCTACTAGCATAGCATAGCAGTATAACCAGAACGTAGAAGTAACTCCCATAGGTTTGATAATAAACAGGGCAATAGGTTCTACCTCATCATCTACTTCCCAGAACCCACACATTAATCAAATCCTAACCATGCAATTGTTTGAGGACTGATCTAAGGCAATAGAACTGGGTAGCAAAGAGGTATGATCAAAGTGTTATTTGCCTTGCTGATGATCCGTGAAACCTAGAGACTCGTAGTAGCACGCTTCGCACTCCGGGTACTCTATCACAAACAAACAAGCATACAATAAGCACTCAACTAGAAGCATGGGTAAAACTCAAATAAGAGATCTAACCAGAAAGTTCAACTTAATAACTCCGGTTTGCAAAAAGAATCAAATCAAACGAAGCAACGAAACTCAAACTGCGAAACAAACAAGCCCCATTTACTAATCTAGACTTAAGTCAAATTTTACAGTAGCAAAAACTTGTTTAAGTTGGTTAAACAGAAAGAGGGCTTCGATACGAAACTCTAGGCACTTGAATCGCCTGATTCCGATAAATGAGCGAAAAGAAAACTAAAACGAATCAGGGCAGAAATCGCGATCGAAAATAATCATGGAAAAACCCTGGAAAAAGAAAAACTAACGATCAGGCTAACAAACGAACGTTCGCTGTCTGCGGCTAACGGTGAAAACCGTTCGTTAAAACGAACGTAGGAATGGGCGTTCGCTAATTAGCTAAACCGGAAAAAACAATCCAAAAAAACCGCGGGTTTTTTTAAAAAAACCGGACAGTTTTTCTAACGAAAACCGTCGGCGGCGGTAGCGACTACCTCGATGAGGTCCGGCGAGGGGCGGCGGGGTCGGCGGCTATGGTCGGCGACGGTGATAGGCGGCGGGGCGGCGGGGTCGACGGCGTTGGCGGAGGCGAGGGGTTGCGGCGGTCGGCGGCGACGCGGATCGGCGGCGGCGTCTAGGGTTTTGGGTGCGGGCAGCTGGGCTAGGGGGTCCCGGGTGGACCTTTTTAAGAGGCCGGCCGGACGAGTTTGGGTCGGGTACGGCCCGGCTAAGTCGGTTCTCTTTTTTTAAATAATTCCGCGCGCAGAAAAACAAATAAAGGAAATACTAGACAAACTCCAAAAATCCTGAAATAATATTTCCCCATCGTCTAAAAATATAGCGGAGAAAGTGAACATTTATTTGGGCCTCTAATGCAATTTTGAAAAACGCATATTTTCCTAATTCAAATAAAATAGCGATAAAACTCCGAATAAAAATCTTATTTGATTTTAATATTAAATCTCCAATATTTATTTATTTTGGGAAAGTCATTTTATCCCCTCTCTTTTATTTTTATAAAAGAAATATTTTGAAGAGAAAATAATTAAAATCAAACGATCCTCTTTTTAAAATTTGAGAAAACTCAAATATGAAAATAACGAAATCCCCAACTCTCTCCGTGGGTCCTTGAGTTGCGTAGAATTTCTAGGATCAAGCCAAAATGCAATAAAATATGGTATGCAATGATGATCTAATGTATAACATTCCAAATTGGAAATTTTTGGATGTTACACTAACCTATTAACCGGAGGCCCAGTCCAAATTGCTGTTTTTTGCCCCCCAACCTCGTGGGCCCCTCGTGGGTCCTCTGACCGACTTCTTTCGCCTATATATACTCATATACCCTGAAAACATCCGGGAGCACCACGAAACCCTATTTCCACCGCCGCAACCTTCTGTACTCGTGAGATCCCATCTTGGGGCCTTTTCCGGCGCTCCGCCAGAGGCGAAATCGATCACGGAGGGCTTCTAAATCAACACCATAGCCTCTCCGATGAAGTGTGAGTAGTTTACCACAGGCCTTCAGGTCCATAGTTATTAGCTAGATGGGTTCTTCTCGATCTTTGGATCTCAATACAAAGTTCTCCTCAATCTTCTTGGAGATCTATTCAATGTAATTCTTTTTGTGGTGTGTTTGTCGAGATCCGACGAATTGTGGGTTTATGTTAAAGATCATCTACGAACAATATTTGAATCTCCTCTGAATTCTTTTATGTATGATTTTTTATCTTTGCAAGTCTCTTCGAATTATCAGTTTGGTTTGGCCTACTAGATTGATCTGTCTTGCAATGGGAGAAGTGCTTAGCTTTGGGTTCAATCTTGCGGTGTCCTTTTCCAGTGACAGCAGGGGCAGCAAGGCACACATTCTATTGTTGCCATCAAGGATAAAAAGATGGGGTTTATATCATATTGCTTGAGTTTATCCCTCTACATCATGTCATCTTGCCTAATGTGTTACTCTGTTCTTATGAACTTAATACTCTAGATGCATGCTGGATAGCGGTCGATGTGTGGAGTAATAGTAGTAGATGCAAAATCATTTCAATCTACTTGTCACGGACGTGATGCCTATATACATGATCATGCCTAGATATTCTCATAACTATGCACTTTTCTATCAATTGCTCGATAGTAATTTGTTCACCCACCGTAATACTTATGCTATATTGAGAGAAGCCACCAGTGAAACCTATGGCCCCAGGGTGCCTATATACGTGAAAGGTGGTAATGTTAGAGTCATGCTAGTTGGGTAATTATGAAATTGAGAAATACTTATGTTAAAGTTGGCAAATCCCGTAGCATGCACGTATGGAGAACGTTGTGTGACAAATTTGAAGCATGGGGTGTTCTTTAATTGCCTTCCTTATGAGTGGAGGTCGAGATCGCGCGATGGTTAACTCCTACCAACCCTTCCCCTAGGGGCATGCATAGTAGTACTTTGCTTCAAGGGCTAATAAACTTTTGCAATAAGTATATGAGTTCTTTATGACTAATGTGAGTCCATGGATTATACACACTCTTACCCTTCCGCAATTTGCTAGCCTCTATGGTACCGTGCATTGCCCTTTCTCACCTTGAGAGTTGGTACAAACTTCGCCGGTGCATCCAAACCCCGTGATATGATATGCTCTATCACACATAAACCTCGTTATATCTTCCTCAAAACAGCCACCAAACCTACCTATTATGGCATTTCCATAGCCATTCCGAGATATATTTCCATGCAACTTTCCACTGTTCCATTTATTATGACACGCTCCATCATTGTCATATTGCTTTCCATGATCATGTAGTTGACATCGTATTTGTGGAAAGCCACCTTTATAATTCTTTCATACATGTTGCTCTTGATTCATTGCATATCCCGGTACACCACCGGAGGCATTCACATAGAGTCATACTTTGTCCTAAGTATTGAATTGTAATTCTTGAGTTGTAAATAAATAGAAGTGTGATGATTTCCATTATTAGAGCATTGTCCATGTGAGGAAAGGATGATGGAAGCAATGATTCCCCCACAAGTCGGGATGAGTCTTCGGACTTTATGAAAAATAAAAGAGGCCAAAGAAGCCCAAATAAATAAATAAAAAAGAGGCCAAAGAAGCCCACACAAAAAAAAGAAAAAAGAAAAAAAATGAGAGAAAAAGAGAGAAGGGACAGTGTTACTATCCTTTTTCCACACTTGTGCTTCAAAATAGCACCATGATCTTCATGATAGAGAGTTTCTTATTTTGTCACTTTCATATACTAGTGGGAATTTTTCATTATGGAACTTGGCTTGTATATTCCAATGATGGGCTTCCTCAAAATTCTCTAGGTCTTCGTGAGAAAGCAAGTTGGATGCACACCCACTTAGTTCCTTTTGATGAGCTTTCATACATTTATAGCTCTAGTGCATCCGTTGCATGGCAATCCCTACTCCTCGTATTGACATCATTTGATGGGCTTCTCCATAGCCTGTTGATTAGCCGCGTCAATGTGAGACTTTCTCCTTTTTTGTTTTCTCACATAATCCCTATCATCATACTCTACTCCACCCATAGTGTTATGTCCATGGCTTACGCTCATGTATTGCATGAGGGTTGAAAAGGCTGAAGCGCGTTAAAAAGTATGAACCAATTGCTTGGCTGAAACCGGGGTTGTGCATGATGGGAGCATTCTGTGTGACGAAAATGAAGCATGGCCAAACTATATGATTTTGTTGGGATAAGCTTTCTTTGGCTATGTTATTTTGATAAGACATAAACTGCTTGGTTAGCATGCTTGAAGTATTACTATTTTTATGTCAATATTAAACTTTTATCTTGAATCTTTTGGATCTGAACATTCATGCCACAATAAAGAGAACTACATTGAGAAATATGTTAGGTAGCATTCCACATCAAAAGTTTTGTTTTTATCATTTACCTACTCAAGGACGAGCAGGAATTAAGCTTGGGGATGCTTGATACGTCTCCAATGGGTCTATAATTTTTTGATTATTCCCTGCTATTATATTATCAGTTTTGGATGTTTAATGGGCTTTACTATGCACTTTTATATTATTTTTGGGACTAACCTATTAGCCGGAGGCCCAGTCCAAATTGTTGTCTTTTTGCCCATTCACAAGGCCGCACTTGAGCTTCCCTCGGTGGTTCATCGTCTGTCTCACGTATTGCGGTCCTGGGTCCTTGATTCCTTGAAGAACCACCTTGGTACATTTTCCTAAACATATTTCTTCCTCTGGAAAATTTCTGAAAATTTTAGTAACTCAAAATAAAAGCGAAGCAAACTCAACAAAATTGATAGCAACTACTCCCACAAGTGCCTAGAGACTATATCATGCATTAGAACTACTTGTGACCATATAAATTTGGCATGCAAGCTCAAGAACAGGGTCACCTTGGCAGTAAAAATTTGCAATGAATAAAGCAGTAGAACAACAACTAATTGGACCATTGGAGGAGTCACATGCCGAAGAACAATCCCCCCAAAGCAGTTTTATGAGTGGAGCTTTGAGCAAGGAGATCGAAAACGGCAGCAAGATGAGCTACAACTCATGCTTGAGCTGGTTGGTGATTTTTTGGGAGGAAGGAGTGTGTGGGTACTGGAATAAGTGAAGGGGGCCACAAGGGGCCCACGAGGCAGGGGGCACGCCCAGGGGGGTAGGGCGCGCCCTGGACCCTCGTGGCCAGGTGCTGGCTCCCCCTAATGTGTTCTTAGTGCCAAATATTCTCAAATATTCTAGAAAAAATCATATTTCATTTTCAGGGCATTTGGAGAACTTTTATTTTCGGGGTATTTTTTATTGCAAGGATAAATCAGAAAATAGACAGAAAAATACTATTTTTGCTTTGTTTATTCTAAATAACAGAAAGTAAAAGGAGGGTACAAAGAGTTGTGCTTTCTAACTTCATCTATCTCATGCTCATCAAAAGAAATCCATTAACAAGGTTGATCAAGTCTTGTTAACAAACTCATTTCAATTCGCATGAAACCGGAGAATTTTCGAATAGCACTAGGTTACCTCTACGAGGATATGTATGTCCCCAACAATAAGAATATCATATTTCTTCTTGACAGTAGGAAGAGGAAATTCAAAACCTCCAATAGTAATCATTGGAATTTTTCCAATAGAATTTATACTGTGGACTTGAGGTTGTTTCCTCGAAAAGTGTACCGTATGCTCATTAGCATTAACATGAAAAGTGGCATTGCCTTTGTTGCAATCAATAACAACCCCTACAGTATTCAAAAAGGGTCTACCAAGGATAATCGACATACTATCGTCCTCGGGAATATCAAGAATAACAAAGTCTGTTAAAATAGTAACGTTTGCAACTACAACAGGCACATCCTCACAAATACCGACATGTATAGCAGTTGATTTATCGGCCATTTGCAAAGATATTTCAGTAGGTGTCAACTTATTCAAATCAAGTCTACGATATAAAGAGAGAGGCATAACACTAACACTGGCTCCAAGATCATCATGGTATAGTTGGTACTCCTGGATCTCCTAGTTTCTTAGGTATTCACACCTTAAAAGTATAATTAGCAAGCATGGTGGAAATTTCAGCTTCCGGTATCTTTCTTTTATTTGTAACAATTTCTTTCATATACTTAGCATAAGGATTCATTTTAAGCATATCAGTAAAACGCATACGCAAAAAGATAGGTCTAATCATTTCAACAAAGCGCTCAAAATCCTCATCATCCTTTTTCTTGGATGGTTTAGGAGGAAAAGGCATGGGTTTCTGAACCCATGGTTCTCTTTCTTTACCATGCTTCCTAGCAACAAAGTCTCTCTTATCATAACATTGATTCTTTGATTGTGGGTTATCGAGATCAACAGCAGGTTCAACCTCTACATCATTATTATTGCTAGGTTGAGCATCAACATGAACATCATCATTGACATCATCACTTGGTTCATGTTCATTTCCAGATTGTGTTTCAGCATCAGAAATAGAAATATCATTGGGATTCTCAAGTGTGTAACAACAGGTTCACTAGAAGCATGCAAAGTCCTATCATTTTTCTTCTTCTTCTTTTTAGAAGGACTAGGTGCATCAAAATTATTTCTCTAAGAATCTTGCTCAATTATCTTAGGGTGGCCCTCGGGATACAAAGGTTCCTGAGTCATTCTACCACCTCTAGTCACAACTCTAACAACATTATCATTTTTCTTATTATTTAATTCATTGAGCAAATCATTTTGAGCTTTAAGCACTTGTTCTACTTGAGTGGTAACCATAGAATCATGTTTACTAATGAGTTTAAGTTCACCTTTAACTCTAGACATATAATCACTGAAGTGTTCAATCATATAAGCATTGTGTTTCAATTGTCTACCAACATAAGCATTGAACTTTTCTTGTTTAACAATAAAATTATCAAACTCATCCAAGCATTGACTAGAAGACTTATAACGAGGAATATCACCTTCATCAAATCTATAGAGAGAATTTACCTTTACAACCTGTGTCGGGTTATCAAGACCATGTATTTCTTCAATAGGCGGTAAATTCTTAACATCTTCAGCTTTAATACCCTTTTCTTTCATAGATTTCTTTGCCTCTTGCATATATCTTCAAGATTGAGAAATAGAATGCCCCTTTTCTTCGAAGTTGGCTTAGGGGTTGATTCAGGAAGTGTCCAATTGTTTTCATTAGTCAACATTTATTCAATAACAATTTAGCTTGGTCAACAATTCTTTCCCTGGAAACACAACCAGCACAACTATCCAGGTGGTCTCTGGAAGCATCGGTTAGTCCATTATAAAAGATATCAAGTATTTTATTTTTCTTGAGAGGATGATCAGGCAAAGCATTAAGTAATTGGAGAAGCCTCCCCCAAGCTTGTGGGAGACTCTCTTCTTCAATTTGCACAAAATTATATATTTCCCTTAAGGCAGCTTGTTTCTTATGAGTAGGGAAATATTTAGCATAGAAGTAATAAATCATATCCTGGGGACTACGCACACAACCAGGATCAAGAGAATTAAACCATGTTTTAGCATCACCATTTAATCAGAATGGAAATAACTTAAGGATATAGTAGTAATGAGTTTTCTCATCATTAGTGAATAGGGTGGCTATATCATTTAACTTAATAAGATGTGCCACAACAGTTTCAGATTCATAGCCATAAAAAGGATCAGATTCAACCAAAGTAATTATCTCAGGCAACAGAGAAATCATAATCCTTATCAGTAATACAAATAGGTGAAGTAGCAAAAGCAGGGTCATATTTCATTCTAGCATTCAAAGACTTCTCTTTCAGCTTAGCTAATAATTTCTTAAGATCAGATCTATCATTCCAAGCAAGAAAATCTCTAGCAGTTTCTTCATCCATAACATAACCCTCAAGCGCAACAGGCAATCCATATCTAGGGTGAGAATCTTTTCGGATATCGGGTTCCGGAAAAACCCTTAAGGTTCAAACTCTGGGGTGCGCGCGAAGATCTTCCCCCTACCGATCCACGTCCCAATGCCTTGCCGTGAATCTAAGCTGCACGATGAACAACACAAGGGACACAAGGTTTATACTAGTTCGGGCCACCGTTGTGGTGTAATACCCTACTCTAGTGTGTGTGGTGGTGGATTGCCTCTTGGGCTGATGATGAATAGTACAGAGGGAGAACCGCCTCGCGAGAGGTGTTCTTGAGCTGGTGGGGTGTTCTACTTGGGATGGATCTTCCTGCCTCTAGGTGATATGAGCTCTACTGTGGTGGCTATCTCTATTTATAGGGGCCCTGGTCCTCTTCCCAAATATTGAGCGCGAAGGGAGCCAACAATGGCCATTTTGAAGGGGAACAACTAGTACAAGCTATCCTGACTAAAGTTGGTCTTCGACTGCCAAAGGCACTGGCGATGACGTCGTCTTGGGCTCCACCGTGACCTCCATCCTGCCACTCTGCTGGTCTTGGTCTTGTTGCACCGATATGGTAACCTTTGCTCGATGCCTCGGTACTTCGCGCCTGCGCTTGCACCTTTGCACCAAACAGGAAACGAGGACACTACACAGGCTGGCACCCGCCTGGTCTTGATTGTCATGGCTTGCGTCATGAGCACCTCGCGAGATACCCCTGCCTTGATCTCTCTGCCTCCTTGCGAGCCTTCCTAGTGAGGCCGCCCCTGGGGAAGCCTTGCGTTGTCTACCCAGCGAGACTTGGCCCCTCGCGAGGGTCTTGAGCTTGGGTTGATGAAGGTGGGCCGTACTGGGCCACTGCTTGAGCCACGTCGCAGGCCGCAGGCAGGCAAGTCTGGGGACCCCCATTCCCAGAACGCCAACAGTAGCCCCCGGGCCCAAGGCGCCCTTGGACTCGCCCTCTTCTTCTTCTGCTTCTTCTTCTTCTTCTTCTTCTTCTTCTTCTTCTTCTTCTTCTTCTTCTTCTTCTTCTTCTTCTTCTTCTTCTTCTTCTTCTTCTTCTTCTTCTTCTTCTTCTTCTTCTTCTTCTTCTTCTTCTTCTTCTTCTTCTTCTTCTTCTTCTTCTTCTTCTTCTTCTTCTTCTTCTTCTTCTTCTTCTTCTTCTTCTTCTTCTTCTTCTTCTTCTTCTTCTTCTTCTTCTTCTTCTTCT